>NC_142940.1:19037972-19047972 GCF_046866305.1 Octopus bimaculoides | reverse complement strand
TTTGTGCTTTCCTGGTTCTCATCCATTTCTATAACGAAATGATATGCAACTTCCATATCCCTTCGTTGTTCAGTAGATCGTACTCAAAAAAATTAGGAACCATATGTCATGACTTTCTGAGTGAGTCCCTGTTTTCATGTTCTCTCTATAAATTCCAGCCACTGCTGTATTAGGGGACTCTTTTGTAAAGCGTGGATGACTTTTGGTGTTTCAAGCATGCTCATTTTCTGAATGACATCAATCAATATATTTGGATGTGACAGCCAACAGTGTGAGAGGTACTTGCAGGACTCACACGTCTTCTGCTTCACTGCTTGGTTTACACCTCGTTACTTCAGCAGATAGGGATATCACAGTGTGTTCACAATTTTGTGTAGTTGTCTAAAGTTGGTGATCTGCACAATTAAATTAGGTAAGATATAGAAACAGACCAGATTACTGGGATCTGAGTGCGTCGTTCTCAACATGGATCGGATTAACATGTTGGTCAAGCGGGAGTTAATCGAATCAATTACAAATATTGCTTTTTAGTACAGAGAAAACTGAACTAGATTTGTAAGGAATTAGCACTAGAAAATGCTAGATAATGAGCAGTTTAAATCGGTAAAGTCAGAGACTGTCAGGCAAAATCTTACGAACAATGCGCTATATTCGAAAGTTTCTCAACATTCATTGCTGTCAGAAAGCATCTTATTTTTCTATTTAAATATTTATCATCTCTTCCTGTGAGAGATGAGTAGTGAAAGATATTAATAAAAAAAAAGTCAGTGGTAGTGATTCTCCTTCTTAGCAACATAAACAAAAATGATAAGCAAACTTTCAAAAACAAAGAGAAAAATGATATTGAAACAATCAGTACACGAGAAAGCATAACCAGATGAAGGCATGAGCAAATTCTTAAAATGGGAATTTGCACGATATACAAATAGTAACAAAAATGCATGCAAGCACATGCACTTATTAATATATTTAGGAAACCGAAGAAGACAAAACAGAAATATTAGCCTTCACAGAGAGATGCCCTAGTTGAGACATGAGACAAGGATACAGATTTCACTAACGCAGAGCAATAAGCTGAGTTATTACAGCTATGGTAGTAAGACTCACTTGAAGGATTTTCCCCAATAAATAGAGAAACAAAAAGGTTGCAGAAACCAGACTCCAGAGCGCCGTCTTCCACAGTTTGTTCGGGAGAGAGCGATTCCAGTGGCATCGTCACGTTACTCATCGCATGCGGTACTAAAAATACTGGAAAGCCAGACCGCCAACTCATCCCAAACAAGAACTACAACGAGATGTCTTTTATCAGCAATGTTTTTCATTAAATGATGTGCATAATGTGATAGAAGAAAAGTTAAATAGCCATAAGCAAAAATGAACTTCAAAAAGTAGAGTTAACCCCAATAAAACACCAAAATAAAGAATGAGGAGTCTTCCCTCTTCATGGTAACATCATGAGTTCACAAAATTATTGATTATGAATAGAGAGGCAATGGATAAGATAATTAATATGAGCCCCATGGAGAAGATACTCTTGCAAGCATATTTAGAAAACAAAGGCTTATTCTGTGTTTTGTTGTGTCTGGGGAGAGTCATTTTTTTTAGTGCCTTATTATTTAATACACTCACCGGTAAAGTTTCCATTCATTTACTTATTTATTTTTCCTAAAATTTTCGTTGAGTGTTGCAACATTTTCAATAGGAAAAATAAATTAATAAATGAGTGGAAATATTACCGGTGTGTGTATTAAATTATAAGGCACTAATAGAGAATGACTCACCCCAGACACAACATAATATGTTTCAGCACAGGAACTCACATAAAGAATCATGCAAACCAAATCCAAAAACGAAGTATTCTGTGTTTATTAAGTTTTATTACATTCATTGTACAACGACATCCTCTATAATTTTGTCTTGTCCATCCTCGCATACATTACCGCTTCAAAGTTTTAGCATAAGGCCAGCAACTTCGTGGGCAGGGTACTTACTTTACTGACCACGAAAGTATGAAAGGCAAATTGACCTCGTCGTAATTTGAACTCTGAATGTAAAGATGGATAAGATGCCGTTAAGCATTTTCCCCGGTGTGCTAACGATTCTGCTATCCTCACATTATTACTCCTTATTTTTAACATCTATTCTGTACGAATGTGTGACAAGAGGTGTGAGTGAGCGTGCAGTTGCTTTTGTTTACTTAATAGCAGCAGCAGCAAAAGCAGCAACAGCAGCAGCAGCAGCAGCAGTAGTAGTAGTAGTAGTAGTAGTAGTAGTAGTAGTAGTAGTAGTAGTAGTAGTAGTAACTATCGTAGCGGGAACACTTGTTTTTTTCTTTTCTCTTTTTTTTTTTTTCTCTGACGTAGGTCCAAATTTATGTGAAGAGTCACCAAATGAAAATTTCTCTGGAGTATTTTTCCAACAGAATTTGTTTCTAAGAGCGGTTCTGCCTCCGATATCTTTTGGTAGATAACAGTAACAGAAAGTCTAGATATATGTTCTCTCCAGTAAAGAGACTGACTCATCTTACACAAAAGATATTTGATTGTGACTCGATAGCATCTATATCCACATCCAGTTTCCTTTAGAATATTGACTTATAACGTATATTCAGGAACGAACATTAATGAAGAGGAGCCGGTCCCTTGAAATATTCCGCTACTGATTGTTATTATTCTCTTTTATATTATTATAGAAATTTCCGTATTTTGTTTGCATGTTATATCTACTTGCCTATTCAATGAGCTGCCTTACATGTCTTAATGTTTCTTGATTCTACGGGTGATCAAAAGTAGTCAAAAGATTTCTTCTAATCAATCAATTGCTTTTCTTCCACCGTCTTCAGTTATCTGTTAATCATCTCAAAGTAAATATAAACGTCGGAATGAGGAGGCGAGCTGGCAGAAACGTTAGCACGCCGGGCGAAATGCTTAGCGGTGCTTCGTCTGTCTTTACGTTCTGAGTTCAAACTCCGCCAAGGTCGACTTTGCCTTTTGAGATCGATAAAGTAAGTACCAGCTCTATTCTCGAGTCGATCTAATCGACTGGCCACGACTCCACCAAAAAAATGTAAGGCCTTGTACCTAGAGTTGAAAAGAATATAGAAGTCGGAATATTTACTGTTCTTCCACAAGCATTTATGTTTTCTACTTTTCCATTTGTAGTAAGATAGATTCAAAGGCATTGTATCATTCGAACGAGCAGATTACGGACTCCATATTTTTGATGTCTTATGTATTTCCAGTTTGTGAAATTCGATGCTATTTTTCCAACTGTGTTGTTTATGGTCCTTTCAGTAAATTTTAGAATAAATGTTCAATTTCTTTGGGGTTAATATTTTAGATATTTTATCCAGAAGGTTGACACGTTGTCATTTCCAAGCGCTTTCCAGTTGCCCATCTTGCAATGTGTGAGTTAATCTTTCGGCTGTTATTTCCTCTGTTTATTGTTCTGGTGTTATGCTTGCTTTTAGTATTTTCGCCTGTGGTGATCAATCTTCTGTCCGTTATTTTCGCTACTTTAATCTGTTTTTCGATGTAAGTTTTATTTTTCTTCCATTTTATCTTGTATTTGTAAACTCATTTAGGAATGAACACAAGCTATATAGATTGTTCAAAATTGTATTACTCCTCATATTGGCAGGTTCCTTAAGGATTCTCATATATATTTAAGATCATTACTGTCTGAGATATTTCATTTTTTGTATTTGTCATCCTTTCGATTTTCCACATTACTTCAACACCATCATATTATTATTATTATTATTATTATTATTATTATTGTTGTTGTTGTTGTTGTTTTTTTTTATTATTATTATTGACTGAGAGTGAAGAGCAGGCCATTAAAGTGACACTGGGGGAAATATACGAAGCCGAGTATACCCATCATGACTACCCGTCTGATAAGGCTACACAAGGCTCATGCATCACAACCATATGTGGGCGCCTGCATTTGGGCACATGGAGAGTCAAATCCATACAACCGAAAGGCGTTCTTGACACTGGACAGACTGACCGTTTTAGTTGATTGAGATTTGGCTTAGCCTAGACCTCCAGTAGGTCAAGAGCTGGGAAGAGGTGTCGAGCAGGGTACCTAGTCTAACCCATAAATAGACTTGAAGGAAACTATTCCTGAAGGGTCGAATGAAGGTGGTGAATGCCTACATCGTATCCGTCATCTACTACTGCCTGACTGACGTGCCTGGCCCCACTTCATGTTTGAACAGAACAGAATACTTGTGCTTCCACGTTTTGTATTTTGTATAGAGAAACCTTACAGAGACAGTTATATATTCTACCTAAATTACTACCTACAAAATAATGGATGCAGTCTCTTACTAAGCATCAGTCAAGATTTGTCGACACAAAAGCTTGGGAAACACTTAAGCATTTCTAAATTGTTTTTTCTTTTGCTAATTCTGTCACTGGAAATTAACTCTCTTCTAGTCCAACCATCTTTTCTGACCATTCGACTAACAACGAAAATACATGGATATATTTCACTATTTTATTGTACTCTTCTAGTATTTTTGACAGTATCTAATTACATTACTCTGTTGCCGCATTTTAGCGTCCCAATGCTTTTCCTGTGGTTTATAACAATATTTAAATAAGACCATTTGTAAATAAACGTTTACGGTAATGCACACCACAACGTACATCTAATGTATTCATTTATTATATTATCTTTTGCCTCTCTTTTTTTATTTCATTTCATAGTATTTCTTTTTGTGATTAAAATTTGTTCTGTCTCTCCTGCTCAATGTACGAAATCAAACAATCTTAAAAACTGTTATCTTCGAAAAAATAGTAGACGATATTTATATCCTCTTAATAATTTCTTGAAACATTTTATCATACAAGCTAGACTAAATGTCTTACTATATTTTATAATGGTTGATGTCTAAACGAACTGTATATCTTTTTCACTTACACAGCAGCCATCTCCTAGTAACAAATTACAAATAAATTGAAAGCTATATCACTCCACTCTTTATCAGAGTTTAATTCACTTCAACTTGCTACATCTAATCATCTCTATTCCATTATTTTCATCTTAACAACGATTAAAACCCGTTCATAAGCTTATTGTTATCTATAAAGCTACTACATAGCAACCACATTTTCATAAAGAAATCTCTACATTAGTGAATTTTTTTTTTAAATATCTTCATAGATAGGCGCAGCTTTGGCTGTGTGGTAAATAAGTTTTATTCACTTATACGTAGTCTTGTATTTAGTCGCACTACGTGTCATCTTGTGCAAATATCTTCAACGATAGCAACATGCAGACCAATGACTTGTGTAAAAGAGGCAGCTCTGCCGTTCGTCGTGTGTGCGTGTGTGCGCGAGCATGTGTGTGTATGTGCGCGCGTTTGTGTGTGAGTGTTGTGTATGTGTGTGTATGTGTGTGTTTCTCGTGTGCGTGTGTACGTACATGGATCTCGGGCACAATTCCCAACTACAAGATTTCAACCCATCAATCAACTGAACCACCAAACTCATCGAATTAGTGTTTAAGCGCTTGGGTATTCTACAAACAAGTGCTTCCTTATAGTACTTTTCAGGAAGAATAAACTGGTCACAGTGAGACAAATCTGATCCATCGGATTACGGATGGAATCCATACAGATTCTGTCAACCCAATTACATTCAGAAAAACATGGATCGATCCGTTATTATAGCAAATGGCACCTGTCCAAATAGTCACATAATGAGATTGAAGTTGGTACGTCGTGATGCGGTAGCTTATTTCTGAACCACACGGTCGCATCTCAAGCAGATTATCTAGTTGTCCAATTGATAGAACAACAATATTGATAATGATATTTGCACTAAGGTGGTGGTATAAATATCGTCTACTAGCTTTACATCCGTTTTTACGTTCTGAGTTCAAATTCTGTGAAGGTTAACCTTACATTTCATTCCTTCGGCGTTGATAAATAAGTACCAGTTGAGCACTGGGATCGATGTTATTGACATGCACCTTTCCCCACAATTCCTGGGTCTTGTGACAAAGTTTGTAACCAATATTTGCACCAGGGCAGCGATATAAATATCGTCTGCTAGATTTTCGTCCGTCTTTACGTTCTGAGGTCAAAACACCTACCGGTATTTCGTCCTTCTTTACTTTCTGAGGCTAAAATACTTAGTAGTATTTCATCCGTCTCTACTTTGTGAGCGCAAAATACTTAGCGGTATTTCGTCTGTCTTTACTTTCTGGGTTCAAATTCCACCAGAGTCGCATTTGCTTTTCATTCTTTCGGGGTCGATAATACATGTACCAGTTGAACACTGTAATCGATTTATATCCTCCCAAGAAATTACTGTCCTTATACAAAAATTTGAAACCAATATTCGCCGTTCCTTCTGGCCATGTACCAAAATTTAAAACCAATATTTGCACACTCCAAGGCGACGAGTTGGCAGAACCGTTACCGTGTGCGACAAAATGCTTAACAGCATTTCTTCTGACTTTGTGTCCTGAGTTCAAATGCCACCAGGAGTCTACTTTGCCTTTCCTCCTGTTGTGGAGTTGATAAAATATGTACCATTGAGCACTGGGTTCGGTGTAATTGGTTTACCCAGAAATTCATAGCCTTGTACCAAAATTTAAAACAAATATTTGCATTTCCTAGTGTAATCCTCGCGTGTACAATTTGATTATGTCAGTTTATATTATTTAAACTCTAAAGTAGGATTCAACTTCGCTTACATTAAGTCATCCCAAAACATCTTTGCAAAAGATACATCTTCAGCTGATAGACTCTATATGAGAAAGAAAAATACATACATGTATGTATGCATGTATATGTATATATATATATACATATATATAAATATATATATATATATATATATATATATATATATATATATATATATATATATATATATATATATATATATATATATATATATATATATATATATATATATATATATATATATATATATATATATGTATGTATATATATATAGTTTTGGAGAAAAGAACCAAGGTTCATGAACTTATCGATGAAAATCCACAGTCACATATAGAAAATTAATAAGTAAAAGCACAATATATATGTGTGTGTGTGTGTGTGTGTGTATTAATAAAGGTCGGGAGAACAGACATTTTCCACATCTATATTTTTATTATACATTTATTTACAGCATTCTTCCTTGGTTCAAGTACAACAAATTACTCCCATCCAAGATAAACAAAATCACCTACCACGACGACTTTCTCTGTTCTTGTTCTTTTGTCTTTTTTTTGGATGGAACACGACAGACTCACATCCACTCTGCCTGACAGCAAGCTACTTACCACATAGCCACTCCTGCGCCTATATATATATATATATATATATATATATATATATATACCACTCCTGCGCCTATATATATATATATATATATATATATATATATATATATAGGCGCAGGAGTGGCTATTGACCGTTGACTGAACACTATTCAATTTTTTTTTCTCCGTGTTTTTCTCCTTGTCTCCGTATTCTTTCTGTTGAAGAGCGTAGCTCGAAACGTCAAAGACTTTCCGTATTCCCGAGCGTCATACTAATACATCCTTTTGTTATTTACACCACCTGTCCTCGTCTGTTGTTGTTTTTTCGTATATTCTCCTATATATATATATATATATATATATATATATATATATATATATATATATATATATATATATATATATATATATATACAAATACATATATACATATACATATACATATTCATATACATTGCATGTGTGCGAATTGTGTGTGTGCTTATAAGTAGAGAAAAAGAGAGAGAGAGAGAGAAACAGACAGACAGACAGACAGACAGACAGACAGATAGATGCATAATCGTGTTTGCAATCGGTAATTCAAAATATACGTTTGTTTGTTTTGCAGCTTCCATGTTGGGCCAATTGCCTGGGGATTTTAGAAGTGAAGCTCGTTAATTTCAGTAATCCACGTGGTTACCTGCACAATAAGACCTGCTGCGCTCCTCGATTCTGGCTGTTACCCTGCGGTGACTGCGACCATACATTTACTATTTGCGTGGACGACAATTTAGCGTAAGTTGTTTCATTGTTCATACTAGTCTGAGCACACAAATAACGCTGTGTAATAGTGTTAACCATTTATGCATGTTCCTTAATGACTGACAATAAGTGCATCTCTGATCACGTGCAGTAGCAGTGGAGAAGCACCATTGCCATGTATTGAGAGGGATTCTTTGGGATTTTAATAAATGTAATAAAAACGAAGTTTTAAGCAAATATTAACCATTTTTCATACAGTCTGGAAGCAAATACGAAATAACATTTTCTACCCAAGGATAAAATTCGTGTTACACAGAGTAATTAATGCCCGTAGTCTAAGTCTAGCCATCTTCAATTCCTTCAGCTGATACCTTTCTTTTCTACTCTAGGCACAAGGCCCGAAATTTGGAGGGAGGGAGCTATTCGATTAGATCGACCCCAGTACGCAACTGGTACTTAATTTATCGACCCAGAAAGGATGAAAGGCAAAGTCGATCTCGGCGGAAATTGAATTCACAACGTAAAGACAGACGGAATACCGCTGAGCATTTATTTCGCCGGGCGTGCTAACGTTTCTGCCAGCTCGCCGTTGATATTTTTAGAATATGTGTGGTGAGTGCGTGATTTAATAAGGACATACATATATGAGGATAAGTGATAGGGTAAAATAGCTCTTCGTATCAATAAAGAGAGGAATAAACGCGACGAAATTGTATCATCCGTAGCTTGCTAGTTCAGGGGAAAGGAATATTGCGATAGAAATTACATAAAAAGGATATTATCTGGATGACGTGTGATTCCGTGTGACGGTTAAAAACCAGTGAGTCTTCATGTACGCATCCAGTAATTTGGGTTTATGAAGCAACTTCAATTTTCAGATACGGGAGCTTTTGCGGAGCACAACTGAACAGTGCATGGAGTTTGCAATCTCTCACATGTCAAGTAGATCTAAAGGCAGCGTGCTGGCAGAATAGATAGAATAGAGGATAAAGTGCTTAGCGTTATTTCTCCTGGTTCTTTATGTTCTGAGCTGAAATCCCGTTGCGGTCAGCTTTGCTTTTCATCTCTTCAGAGTCGATAAAATAAAGTCCGAGTCAAAGACGGGAATCGATCTAATTGACTTTTCCCCTCCCTTCAAAATTGGACCAGTCACTTTTATCGCCAGGCAAACCCGGTAACGGGCCTAATGTGTCCTGGGGCCCGAGGGGAAAAGTAAATTCTAGCTCTGGGGAGAGAAAGTAATGGTAAAAACTAGCTTCATTAATGCAGTATAGCATGTGTTACATGGTTACCTTGGGAGTAATATGAGTTATTGGTTATTGTCACCTTACAATCAAAAATTGTTCAGGAAGACCATTTGAACGATTTAGGTGTGAGTCCGTCTGGAGTAAACAAGGCTTAGAGCAGTTACTGTCAATTTCACAATTTTATTGATGGGAGTGTTGTTACTGCTTTATATATTTCAATGTATCACTATTTTCATTGGATGTAGGGCGGCGAGCTGGCAGAATCATTAGCACGCTGGGCAAAATGATTAGCAGCATTTCGTCCGTCTTTATGTTCTAACCTCAAATTCCTCTGAGATCGATTTTGCATTTCATCGTTTCAGAATCGATAAAATAAGAACCAGTCGAGTCCTGGCGTTGATGTAATCGGTTTACTTCCTTCTCCGAAACTGCTAGCCTTGTGCCAAAATTTGAAATCAATTTTTCATTAGGTGTAGTGCAGTGAGCTCAGAGACCCACTGGCACGCTCGCGCAAAATGCTTGGCGACATTTCGACCGTGTTTATCTTCTGAGTTCAAATTCCGCCGAGGCCGACTTTGCCTATCATCCTTTCGAGGTCGATATAATAAGTACCAGCTAAACACTGGGGTTGAAGTTATCGGCTTACCTCCTCCCCCTTAACAGTTGGTCTTGTGCCAAAATTTGAAACCTATATTTTCATTGTGTTGTAGATGCTATGTATCTGA
>NC_142940.1:18972972-19032972 GCF_046866305.1 Octopus bimaculoides | reverse complement strand
TGAGCGAAAACACCTAAAGCTCCACGAGGCTTCGGCGGGTGGTGGTACGAACCCTGCTGTACTCTTTCACCACAACTTTCTCTCACTCTTACTTCCTGTTTCTGTTGTGCCTGTAATTCAAAGGGTCAGCCTTGTCATGCTGTGTCACGCTGAATATCCCCGAGAACTACGTTAAGGGTACACGTGTCTGTGGAGTGCTCTGCCACTTGCACGTTAATTTCACGAGCAGGCTGTTCCGTTGATCGGATCAACTGGAACCCTCGACATCGTAAGCGACGGAGTGCCAACAACAACAGAGATGGATAGAATGTTTTACGCTATTTATCCAAATTCTCTGCGCTGTGCTCAAATCTCACCTGGACCAACTGTGTTTTAAATTCTTCTTCAGGCTCAATAGAAAAGAAATATTATATTAAGTGAATTGTAAAAGGGTCAGAAATGAGTCTTTTTGGTATGTGTCCCGGGTCTTTGTGTTCAGATGTCAGCGCCTTCGACTACACGTTATTTAATGTCACATTATGAATGAATTAACAGTTATTATTTTTCCACACAGGCTCAGACGTGGCTGTCTGGTAAGAAGCTTCCTTCCCAACCACATGGTTCCGGGTTTAGTCCCACAGCATAGCACCTTGAGTATGTGGCTTCTAGTGTGGCCTCAGGCCGACCTATACCTTGTGAGTGGATTTGGTAGACGGAAACTGAAAGAAGACCGATGTATGTATGCGTTTCTCTGTCTGTCTTTGTCCTCCACCACCGCTTGACAACCGTGGTTGGTTTGTTTACGCCCCCGTAACTTAGCAGCTCGTCAAAAAGTGACTAATATAATGAATACCAAGCTTAAAGAACACAAATAACTCCTGTAATCGATTCATTTGACTAAAAGTTCTTGAAGGCGGTGCCCCAGCATAACCGCAGTCCAATGACTGAAAGAGATAAAAGATAAAAGATACACGGATGTCAGACAGTATAATCGCCGAGTTGAGTGGCACATTTCGGCGACACATCCCCTACAATAAACATTGATGGTGTACTAGAGACAGGCTGGCATGCATGGCCAACAGTCAGTGTTTCTCAAAAAGTATTACTCAGATTTGGGCAGGTATGTACAAATGCATACTCTTTTACTCTTTTACTTGTTTCAGTCATTTGACTGTGGCCATGCTGGAGCACCGCCTTTAGTCGAGCAAATCGACCCCAGGACTTATTCTTTGTAAGCCTAGTACTTATTCTATCGATCTCTTTTTGCCGAACCGCTAGTTGACAGGGACATAAACACACCAGCATCGGTTGTCAAACAATGCTAGGAGGACAAACACAGACACACAAACATACACACACACATCACATATATATATATATATATATATATATATATATATATATATATATATATGCATATATACGACGGGCTTTTTTCAGTTTCCGTCTACCAAATCCACTCACAAGGCTTTGGTCGGCCCGAGGCTACAGTAGAAGACACTTGCCACACAGTGGGACTGAACTCGGAACCATGTGGCTGGTAAACAAGCTACTTACCACACAGCCACTCCTGCGCATGGTTAACTTTCACAAATGGAAATCCCTTAGACTACATCAAAGTACTACATTCAGATAGTAAGTGAAAAAGAAAGCAATGTTAAAAATTGAAAACATATACAAAACTGTTTAAATTATGTTGTAATCGTTTCTGTCAACATTCCCAACGACTCACTGAGTTTCGTAGTTTTAAAATAGATGTCAGACGTGCACCTATATCTATGTGTGCAGTGAATGTGTTAAATTCCCGTTCATGTAAGAGTGCAAAGCAATTTTCGAACACCTGCTACATTTATTTCAATTACTCGGCGAATGCTGAGGAAAGCGTGAATGCTATAATTTACATTTCCACCACCTTACACCGTCAATTGAATTAGGACCTGATGGATAATTATCATCACAAACTTGACTTCATTATGCTAGTGCATTAGACGAAGATATTTTGTCCTTTATATGCGTGTGAGTGTGTGTGTGTGTATATATATATATATATATATATATGCATACACACACACATACACACACATACGAATCTGTATATTTATACATATGTTATATAAATGCTAGATATGTGCACGTTTTGTGCATGTGTTTACATATATTAAATATATATGCTTTATAGGTATATTGTTCAAGTGTGCGCGTGCACACATTAATACATACATAGTGACAAACAGACAGACACATAGATAGATAGATAGATAGATAGATAGATAGATAGATAGATAGATAGTTGCATGCTGGTAGTTGAGGCACATAAAAAAAATGTTTACGCTCAGTAGAAATCTCCGGACTGTACTCTTGTATCTAGTTTGAAGTTAGTGTTGCGAAATTTGAACCACGTTATAGAAATAATGGCTTCAAATTTTGCCACAAGGGAAGCAATTTGGTTCGAAGGTATGAATCGATTACATAGACACCAGTGTTTAACTGGTACTTATTTTATCGAATCCGAAAGGATGAAAGGCAAAGTCGACCTTAGCGGAATTTGAACTAAGAACGTAGCGACGGGCGAAATATTGCCAAACATTTTGCCCAGTGCGCTAACGATTCTACCAGCTCACCGCCTTCCACGTTATAGAAATAATAAACACAGAAAATGTTGGTACTCTAATCTTTATAAAACATACACACGTTTTAGTAAACCGATTGTCTTTATTAAACAAGACAGTTGGCCGAATTGTGTAATGCAATCGACGCACTTCCTCAACACTCAGGGCAATAAATACAAAGCTAAGTGGGGTGCGTGCCCTAATATATTCCAGCTATACTAATCATATTCAACATCAGTGGTATGATTGTATAGAGCGTAAAATAACAAGAAGGTATGAGCGCCTACGCGTGTAGATAGCTGTACGTGTGACCATGGCTGTGTGTATGCGTCATTGTGTGCTCGGGCGGTTGGATGTGTACGTAGGTATATTTGGGGTCTTGCTGTGGCCATGTTCATTCTACTCTGGAATTACAAAACCGTTTATAGCCTTGACATTCCTGAAGAGGGTTTGCTTACGCGGGAGATATTTGAACCTGATACCATAAATCTGTTGCAGTGACCGAACTGTTGCCTCACTGCAGTTGCTATCGTTCTTGTTTTTTCTTGTTGTTATTGCTGTTATTATTGAATCTGTGGAGGCGCAATGACCCAGTGGTTAGGGCAGCGGACTCGCGGTCATAGGATCGCGGTTTCGATTCCCAGACCTTGCATTGTGAGTGTTTATTGAGCGAAAACACCTAAAGCTCCACGAGGCTCCGGCAGGGGATGGTGGCGAACCCTACTGTACTCTTCCACCACAACTTTCTCTCACTCTTACTTCCTGTTCCTGTTGTGCCTGTAGTTCAAAGGGTCAGCCTTGTCACACTGTGTTACGATGAATATCCCCGAGAACTACGTTAAGGGCACACATGTCTGTGGAGTGCTCAGCCACTTGCACGTTAATTTCACGAGCAGGTTGTTCCGTTGAGCGGATCAACTGGAACCCTCGACGTCGTAAGCGACGGAGTGCCAACATATTATTGAATCTACATCACCTCGTGTGCGCTTTCCTTTTCCTTTCTCTTCTCTGCTGGTATATATGTGAACGGTTTTATTTCGGTATTCTACCACGTTCAGAGCTACAATATTTATATTCTTCACTACCATGTTCTTTATATTTTCCCTCCAAAACACGACCATCACCACATCATCAACTCTTGCCTTGGAACAATTTCCCATATCCTTTTTTACTAGGACCGCAACCCCTCGCTCTAAACCACTCCATTATTCCAACCTCTCCCACCTACATCTGAATCCCATCCAACACCACCGCGTTTACAATTCCAGTCCTACTGCCATTGTCACCACCACCGCCTGCGACAACACAATCTTCTATCATCATTTTCAATATCACCCTCTTCTCCACCATCTGCATCATCATTACTAGCCACCTCGTCTCATTTCGGTCCCCTACCGCAACCGTAAAAATGTATTTTGTTAGACTCATTATTAAGCATTGAACTTATATATGTGCATGATTGTATGTGTGTAGGTTTGTACGTATGAATATATGTATGAGAAGATGAAAAGAGAGAGAGACAGAGAAACAATACATCAATTGTACGTACACGGCTGTGTGATATTATTTTCACTCACGAAACATCAGCTTGATAAAGCAAAGATATTAGAATATTGAGATATCAAGAGTTACAGAATTTGCATTTTGTAAACGAAGGAAGTACCCATTACCTTTAGGAGGTATCATATTAGTAGTCATTAAAGATTTTTTTTTTCCCCCGTCATTATTCTTAGTGCTCTGACGAAAAGTACTTGTCTGGCAACAGGTGAAATTTCAATATAAATGATAACGCGAGCTGTATGAGCCAGACAAAACAGTGCACAACCTACTCCAAACACGCACTCGCTCACGCACTCTATGTACGCTGTTCGCATGTGAGTCTGTGTGTGAATGTGTGTGTGTGTGTGTGTGTGTGTGTGTGTGTGTGTGTGTGTGTGTGTGTGTGTGTAAATGGCGGCAATGTGACCACGTTCTTCTATGGCACATTATGAATAAGAAATATTTTCAATAAATACTTATGGTCTATTTTCGTCTTTACATTTAGTTTGCAAGATTGTTGATATCACTTCGTACGTTGAAAACATTCTGATGTACTGTGGGAGGGACATTATGCCAATAATAACTAACACACGCACTGGTTCAATATCACTTCTCTATTGTTAGTGAATCGGTTGAATATCTGACCAACTAATTAATCGACCGTTTTCTTAATGTGCTGATTAGACTATCAATCGGTTGTGTATTTGTCAAAGCTCTTTCATCGCTATTTGCAATCGCATCACTCTTTTAGGTCTGATTTGAGTCTGTCTAAGAACTAGTCTTATACCACCGTGTATATAGATGTGTGGCTGCTTATATGAGAAGCGAAGGTGGGAGTAAATGAAGAGTATGTGTGGGTGCTAGCATGCATGTACGCGCGTACGTACGCGTATGTGAGTGTATGGGTACGACCACGTACCTGCCTGTATGTGTGTTTGTGAGTGTGTCTGCATTGGCTATCCATAACTTCTTTTTATTCAAAGTCAGTTCGTTTTGAGATCTACTAGGATCCGCTGGTCGTCCCGTAAAGAATCATAGGTGCAGTTCCTTCGCTGTAGTTCGTGTAGGAGGGAAAGGAGAGAACAGTTTGTATGTGCATGGTGTGTGTGTGAAAGAGAAAGAGAAAACGTGTATGTGCACTAACGCATTTGTGTGTTCGTGCATGCGTGCGTGTGTGTGCGTTAGTGCATACTCTATTGTGCGTTTGTGTGTGATTGGGTCGGTTCTGTGAGTGTGTCGGTTCATATGTGTGTCTATCTGAATTTGTGTTTACTTATGTGAGTGCGTATGTGTATGTGCGTGCGATATATCCGGTTTTATGGATAATTAACTGTCTGTGTGTATGTTTGAGTGTGCATGTTCTTGTGTGCATGTGTGTGTTCCTACATGAGCGTTAATGTGCACGTGTGTGTGTGCGCGTGTGCGCCTGCCTGGCTGTGTGTGCATGGATAGGCGTACGTGTGTATGCACGTGCTCGTGCCTGTGCATGCGCGTTGATGTATATGGCTGGGTATTGGAATTCTTCCTAATTATGTGTTTATCCGTCCGGATTTGCATGAATCCAGCTCTCATTCGAATACTACGCACACACCTGTATGTATAGTGCGTGGATAGTGGCAGTGGTGAGGTGGTTCTATTGCCTACTAGTTATATTTTCTTATGAGGACAGACTCAAGCATATTTCATAACAGTTAGTCTTTTGGGTGTTTAGATAAGATTTCGAAACTAAGTCGACTCAGCATGTTGTCATGTTGATCTTTGGTTTTATGATAGAGTATCGACAACTGTTTCCTGTTATTATACTCCCGGCAGTTGACATTTAATCTCTCCACTAAACTCCTAGAAGTTTCCCCAATGTATGACGTATTCAGGTACCTACAATTACCATCAATGCGTTTTATACAGCAGGCTACAGGCCCCATCTTACAGTTAATTCTAGTACATACAATGCAGTTCCAATCAGTACATGTGACCTTGACAAAGGGGTATGTCTTATACAAATATGACCTGATGGAACTCCGTAGATTCTCTTCAATTTTAAGGTTCAGTTTAGTGTCCTTCAGAGCCCTTCAAGATGAAAGGCAAAGTTGACCTCGGCGAATTTTGAACTCAGAACATAAAGACAGACAAAATACCGCTAAGCATTTGGCCTGGCTTGCTAACGCTTCAACCAGCTGGCCGCCTTAATATTCTTTTTATTAAAGCAGTAAAATTGTCATGGAACTGTTACTCAGAGTTTCACATTCCCGTTCGTCAGGCGGTGATGATATAAAAGGTGTATATATATATATATATATATATATATATATATATATTTCGCAACCCAAGTTATATAGGTTCGTGTGTCACATAGCTAGCTAGAGGCGATGGCCTCTTGGAGCTAACCCACAGCAGCATTCGTCCTAATTTTGGGACTGCCATGTTGGCTTGGCGATAACTATTAATTTCCAGTACCGCTGCCGTAGTCTCCTTTAGAGAGACTTAGAAATAGTAATATATATATATATATGTATATATATATATATATATATATATATATATATATATATATATATATATATATATATATATATATATACAATAGAACTTCGGTTGTGAAATTCTTTCATTTTAACAACATAATTTACATAATATTTACACGTGATTCCCTAGTGCACACTGGCATGCTAGACGGTAATCGATATAGAGATGATAACATAATTATCTTATAACGTCAACTCATCAGCGGAAAACCATGATTTCGTCTATTCTTTATTTACCAACATTAGCGATAAGAAGATACAAGTTGAGAACTACGAGTAGAATTTTAACTACTTTAATTTTAATGGTGAGAAAAAGTGGGAAAGAAGAGAGAGAGAGAGGCGGGTGAGAGATTGGTTTTAAGTACAATCAGAGTGTCTAAGAACAGACAATAAAGTTGGCTCGTAAATTTTCGATATCAGAGAACGTATCCAGTTACCAAAGTTAAATGGAGTAAGAACTTATTAGCAGAAAAGGACCACGCACCTATTCTCTTCCACTCATTCACACATACATGTAAATGAAAAAGAGTATAATTTCAAGTAATCGCTCACTTCCTTTGGATATATATAGTCTAATCTACTTAAATGTGTCTAATACTAACGAAAATCCGAGGATAAATTATGTTTAATGCCAGATTGGAAGTTTGACATACGTGAATTTACATGTAATTCTAAGCAAAGCATGACTGTTATGCTACTTCATTCGAAATAGTAACTTTTCAGCACATGCATATGAATTTATGTATGCATGTATGTATGTATGTATGTATGTATGTATGTATGTATGTATGCATGTATGTGTGTATGCACTTAGGTATGTATGTATGTATGCATGTATGTATGTATGTATGTGTGTATGTATGTGTGTGCATGTATGCATGTATGTCTGTAAGCATGAATGCCTGTAGAATGTATGTATGTGTGTATGTATGGATGTGTATGTATGTATCTATGAGTGTAACACTCACACAAGCACACAATACCTGAACATAGACAATATATTCATACACACACACCACGTATTAACACACGCAACATACATGCGCAAAGATAACTTTCAGCCACATGCATACATTATACACATGCACGCTGTTTAGTCACAGATGCACACCCCCACATACACATGCGCACACACCACGTGAAAAAGCATACGTCAACTGCTACACACAGCACATACACACACACGTTACATACGCACGCACACATACATAGACACACACGTTATACACGCACGCACACTCACGCACACATGTCAGAGTCACTCGCCCCTATTCACACATACACACTTACACACTCACGTACACCATTCTCACATACACTCACGCACACTGACCTTCTCTTGTTAGTATCACTAGCTCTATTATTACCTCCCTTTCTTTCAAACGCTGTTTTATTATTATCTCCCTTTCTTTCAATAATTCCCCCCCCCCCCTACTCATTCGCCATGCTCGTCCACTGAACTCTAGACGTTTTTTTCATTCACTCTCTGTTTATTTTCTTTTATTCCTTTCTCTTAAGAACGTAGGCTCGAAAAGTAAAAGACCTTTTCATTTTACCCGAACCCCTAACTAATACATTTGCTTGTTATTCATACACCTGTCCTCGTCTTTTGTTTTTTTCGATAATTTCTACTATATATATATATATATATATATATATATATATATATATATATATATATATATATATATATATATATGTATATATATATATATATATACACACATACACACGCATGTGTATATATACACATACATTCATATATATATATATATATATATATATATATATATATATATATATATTAGTGATGTTATACCTCCATTCATCTTCCCACATGAGCTCAGACTCAACATGGAGGCCTACATCAAGTGCCTTGAGAAGGTAGTGCTGCCCTGCATTAAGAGGGTGACTGCTAGAAGACCCTATGTCTGGTAACAAGACTCTGCACCATGCCACACAACCTGGATAACCCAGTCATGGCCATCAGACAATTTCGGCCACCACATCACCCCTAACATCTGACCACCTAACTCCCCAGACTTCAATCCTCTTGATTATTAAGTGTCGGGCACAGTTGAGCGAGAAACCGACAAAGATCCTTGTAACACCAAAGATGAATCGAAGGCAAGGATTATGGCAGCACTTGCCAACTCAAACAAAGAGACCACACGGAAGAGTGGCAAGAGATACCGAACTCGTCTTTTCATTTTTTGCGTAATTTAGACTACACTCTGTATATACACACATGCATACATACATACATACATACATACATACATACAAACATACATGCATATATATATATATATATATATATATAGAGAGAGAGAGAGAGAGAGAGAGAGAGAGAGAGAGACGGAGAGGCGCAGGCGTGGCTGTGTGGTAAGAAGCTAGGTTCTCAATCACATAGTTCCGAATTCAGTCCTACTGCGTGGCACCTTGAACAAATGTCTTCTAGTATAGCCTCGGCGCGAACAAATGTTTGTGAGTGAATTTGGTGGGCAGAAACTGAAAGAAGCCCGTCGTATGTGTGTGTGTGTGTGTGTGTGTATGTTTGTGTGTGTGTGTGTATGTGTGTGAGAGAGAGAGAGAGAGAGAGGGAGAGAGAGAGAGAGAGAGAGAGAGAGAGAGAGAGAGAGAGAGAGTGCGTCTGTGCGTGTGTGTGTCTGTCTGGCTGTCTTTGTGTCTGTGTTTCTCTTCACCGCTACCCGACTACCGTTGCTGGTAATTTTACGTCCCCGTAACTCATCGGTTCGGGAAAAGACTAATCGAGTAAGTACAAAGCTTTAAAAAACTAGTGCTGGGTTGATTTCTTCAACTAAAACCCTTTAAGGCGGTGCCCTAGCATGGCTGTAATCGAAAGTGACTGAAATAAACAGACAGACAGACAGACAGATAGATAGATAGATAGATAGATAGATAGATAGATAGATAGATAGATAGATAGGTAGATAGGTAGATAGATAGATAGATAGATAGATAGATAGATAGATAGATACCTTTGTGTGTTCGTGTTGGTGTTCGTCTCTAACCGCTGTAAGTTTGTTTATGTCTCTGCAAATTAACGACCCGGCAAATAAGTGAGCGATAGAATAAGCACTCGATTTTAAATGAATACAGGGATTTATTTCAGCCACTAAAAACACTTGACGATGTTACACAACATGTCTAGAGCTCAATGTCTAAGACAAGCACGAGAAGAGAACAATTTAGACCATGATAGTACGCTTCTACATATCGCAGCGAAAAGTGATTTTAAATTAATGGTGAGTTACTTCGATTTAATTTTCTAGAACATTATATATTTTCAGACAAAGTAATATGAAATCATGTGGAATTGGAAGATATGTCACTAATACAATCACGTCAAATAACATAGATTTCCAAAATATCAAGGATTTACAGAATCCTATGAAATTTCGTATAAAACAAAGGCATGTAAGTATATATTCTTAATTATTGTTATTTATGGTTATGTAATGAATGTAGGTATAATGACAACGGTTTTCTTTATTTGTGAGTTAATCAGGCTACCATTGATATCATCTTAATAGAGGTATGTCTGTAAAGAATTATCAAGCCTATTGTATGGAACGTTCACATAACATCTATATATATATATATGCTATGTGGACGATCATATTTTGAAAATAAAACTTTCTTATATTTAATTTCATATATATATATATATATATATATATACGAACCTACTTCGTCCCGCTTCCTTCCAGTTCGTTGCTTCACAGCGTTCAATATACACATAATTTTTCACGTCTGGCCGTATAGCCTTTTCCGTTTGTTTTCCTGTCTTGTTTTCTGTCCGCCACTACATTCCTCCATGGTACAAATTTAATTTTTGTTCCGTGGTAAGAGCCATTTTAACGATGCGTCCTGCCCTAACTCTTCGAGACGCTTGTGTTAGAATGGTGGCAGCTGATGAAGGAAAATGTTCTCTATGTGGCCTGTGTGTTTTCTATACTCTGGTTGTTATTTTTTTTGTCTACTTTTTGTTTGCAACGTCCTGTACCCAGATATGCACCTATATATACAGGTAGACGTAGGTATGCACATACTTGTACGTATATATGCATATATTCATTTATTATTTGTTTTATATAAATATATATATGTGTGTGTGTGTGTGTGTGTGTGTGTGTGTGTGTGTGTGTGTGTGTGTGTGTGTGTGTGTGTGTGTGTGTGTATGTGTGTGGAATTGATAAACTAAATGCAATATTCGATAAAAATTTGAATTCTTTTTATTTTGATTTAAATACCAGCGTCTTCCAGCCACAATTTTCCAGTGCTGTTTGCCTGCAATGGGCGTCTCTGGCTGTCACCCACTGCAGCTCAGTTTCTTGTTTTACTTTTCTTTCGCAAGCGTGACCGACGAGAACACATTTGTGTTTTATTATTATATGTAAAATTATTATCGTTTTTGCATGCCAATATGACGACACATATTACGGAGCTTATATAATTGTTTTATAATTCTCTATTTCCATCTACTTAATTTGTTACATTTTCTATCACAATATGTTCGTGCTTCTAAGTCGGAGAGCTGGCAGAAATGTTAGCACGCCAGACGAAATGCTTAATGCTATTTCGTCTGTCTTTACTTTCTGAGTACAAATTCCACCGAAGTCGACTTTGCCGTTTATCCTTTCGGGGCCGATAAATTAAGTACTAGCTGTGTACTGGGGTCGATCTAATCGACTGGCCCCCTCTCCCAAAATTTCAGGCCTTGTGCCTGAAGTAGAAAAGAATATTTTCATGCTTCTATTACCGTTACTAAAGTTACAACCCCAACAAGAATCTGGTTTGTGAGCTATCGAAAATTGTTGACAAATTGTAGACATATTCTCCAGATATATACCGTCCGTTGTGTGTGTGTGTGTGTGTGTGTGTGTGTGTGTGTGTGTGTGTGTGTGTGTGTGTATGTGTGTGTGTGTGTGTGTGTGCGGTAGCGTGTGTGCGCGCGCGAGCGCGTGGGTATGCATGTGTGTGTGTGTGTGTGTGTCTATACAGGTCTATACTTCAGTGCACATTCGTATGTGCGTAAAATATCAAGATGCATATGCATCTATGTACATGCATATGTATGTGCATATGTGCGTGTATGTAGATGAAAGTTTGAATAAACTGGAGTGTGTGGGTTAAGTGTGGATAAGTATTTGGGAGTAGACGTACAAAAAACAAACAATGAAATAAATATGAAACCATCTGGGGCTAAATGTTGTCATACAGAAATGAATAACGAAAACAAGAAACAAATGAAATGTCAGAAACAACAGCAACGGTATATATACACACGTACATATACATATACTTACATCTACACAAACACACATGTATATATATATATATATATATATATATATATATATAATCAATGTGACATCTGTGCAGACATATGATAATAAAATTAATCATGAGAGCGAAAAGTAAAACAACTGAAAGAAGATAGCAAAATTCGCACATGCACACAGAAACTCTTACCATTCTTACCACCTTGATTAGAATTATTCACTCACAAAAGCATGCACGCGTGCACACTCACACACATACATGCACACACACATATACTCACACAAATTGTTTATACGGTACAAATAGCAAAACGGGAAAAAATTTCACTATTTCGTTTTGTTAAAATCACACGAAGCAAAGAGTGAGTGCAAAGCAGAGAGTATGTGTGAGAAACACATCATTGGCATGTTTAGAGGGTATGAGGAAATGACGTTGAGAAACAAATAATTAACTGAGTGATTCAGTAATTATTTAATTAGCTAATTTGTTAATTGCTAATTAACAGAAGTGATACACAATCTGTGCTTGTGTTTTAATGGTAGCACAGCAATCGGCTTCAACGCGCAAATTCACATCAAGTATCTAACAAATCAAATATAAAAGTGTAGCAATATTTGGCGACGAGCTGGCAGAATCATTAGCCCGCCGGCCAAATTACTTACCAGCATTTCGTCCGCCCTTTCAGACAGAGTTCGAATTCCAACGAAGCCGTTTTTTTCCATTTTTTTGCCTTTTAGGGTCGATAAAATAAGTGTCACTTAAGTACTGGAGTTGATGTAATCGACTAACTCCTACCCCAGAATTACTGACCTTGTTCCAAAATTTTAATCAATATTAATGGTTTGGTACATCTTTACGTTCTGAGTTCAAATTCCGTCAGTGCTGACGTTGCCTTTTATCATTTCGGGGCTGATAAAACAAGTACCAGTTAAGCACGGAGATCGATGTAATCGACATACCTCTTGCCCAGAATTACTGATCGTCTGCCAAAATATGAAACCAATATTAATGGCTTCTTCTGCGTTCCAATTCCGCCGTACTGGAGTCAATGTAATCGACTAGCCTCTCCCCACAATTTCAGACCGTTGTGCCTATAGTGGAAAGCGATATTAATGGTAGAAGATAGATTGGGCGGACTGAGTTCACAATACTAAACGATTGTGATATACGAATACCGCCGAGCAGATATTGCAGTATCAAGCAATGATCCAACATCTGGACACAAGACCAAAGTAGCCCGCCTCCATGGTACAATGGCTAGCTCTATTGAAACCATATCGAACCCATAACCATGATCCGAATTATCAGCGCCTCATATGAGATGGAAGTTGTGTATAGAATTTTTATAGGCAATCGCAACCATTTGTGAAGTTCAACCACACTAACTGCGATAAATATTAGTCTCTTTGCAAAGTTTTAACATGTTTTATGCATTTCAATCCGTGTTTTACTTTAGTTATTGTAGATGCCTCGCATTTGGACGGGATGCCGCCTCTATTGTATCAACATTGCATGTTGACACAGATCTGAAGTCGAAGAAATCAATCCTAGTACTTCGCAATTACTTTACCGATTTCAGACGGATGAAAGGAAAAGTCTATCTTTATATTAATCTAAAAGTTTTTAAATCTTTTTGCAAAGTAATCTTTCTGAAATTTTCAATCATGTCTACATTGCTCTTGTATTACATTGAACCAACCCAGCTCGCATTTTCCTGTGAAATCTCCTCTGTTGCAATTTAAGATAAACGTTGTAGGTCATTGACCACAAACTCTTCGACAAATTAGTTGGATATGACGCTGGGTATTTCTGAGGCTGAATTTTTCACACTACTCTTCTTCTTCCTGCGTCACGGTTCGCACCAGACCTCTAACGGACATATCAAAATTTCGACTCAAAACAAAAAGAAAGAAATGGTCTTTTCCCCTCATTTCCGTTAATATAAAGTAGAAATCAATGAAGTACCAAGAGTAGTGGCTGTTTTTCAAGTTGCACTGAAAGTCCTTTTAGTTGTATGACTGCAGTGTTTTCTTTCTTATTTTGGTATTATAATTTTTAATGAGGTACACACTGCTCCTTTTAATGTATATGTGCGTATGTGTGTGTGTGTATGTGTGTGTGCGTGTGTGTGTGTGTGAGTATGTGTTTGTGTGTATATGTGTGTGTGAGGTTACAATTGTCCTGTATTGACCGTAATAAAGAGATGTTACAAATCGGTTTTAGTGATGCAACGGTAGAGTACTCCAACCGGTGTTTGTTATGCCACCTGTCGACGGTTCCTCTATCGTTATAGACCATCGGCACAGCTCTATCATTATAGACCATTGCATAAAAAACTGGAATCTACAAGAGCAACTCCGATGGATGCAAGGGGAAGTTGGCCACGGTAGAATTTTAAACCAGGACATAAACTTCCCGGACAAATAACGTAGCATATTTCATCCAACGCAATCTTGATTCTGTTACTATACGATCTTAATATGCGTTCAATACCAAGGAGAGATATTTTGGCATGTCCAGTATATGTGCGAACACTGGAACTTTGGGTATGTATAACTCTGCATCGTTTGTAATCCTTTCCAAGGGTGGCGGCCGGTTTGATAATACACACACGCATACACACAAATGCACACACATGCGAACGCGCAAAACGGACGCACGCACAACGTTGATTAGTATAATAAAAGATGATAGAAAGCTTTAGCGCAGAGTGATTTGGCTCACTGTCATAATATATGTGTATATATCCCTCTCTCTCTCTCTTTTTCCCTTTTTCTCTCTCACTCTCCCTTTCTCTCTCTATCTTTCTTTCTCTTCCTTTCTTTCTGTATATATATATATATATATATATATATATATATATATATATATATATATATATATATATACATATATATGCGTGTGTGTGTATATATACATGTATGTATATATATGTGTGTTTGTGCGTGTGTATATATATATAGATGTGTGTATGTATGTGTGTGTGTGTAATATGCATGCTCTATCTGTAATTAGAATAGTTACCTGTCATGTAGAATGGTATAATGATCGAATGAAATATACGATGCGGTAAACAAATTCATGCATCAAAGCGCATATTTGCTCCATCCATCTACAGTTGTTTTTCATAAATGTATATACGAAGGCATCACTAATTGCCGTTTAACAATGATATACCGCTAACAATAAGGTTTCATTAATTGCATCATCGGGATGGAGATACAACCATTAGCAGTGTAATATCATTAGTTGTGTCCTATCAGTTAACGATATTATGCTGTTAGTAATTAACTATGGTTGCCTATTTTTTTAATTTTACGTATTTCGTGTTTCCACTCTTCATACAATGTATGATGTTGTAATTTTATCAACACTACTACTTCTGCCTAGAGTACTACTACAGTTACCACTATTGCTACTACCAATAATAATAATAATAATAATAATAATAATAATAATAATAATAATAATAATAATAATAATGATAATAGGAAGTAATGAGTAAGGAAGTATGAAAAAGATTGCCAGCATTTTAATTCTAGCGAATTATTATCAAAATTATATACCAAATATGCATGAATTGAGAACTCCGCTAAATAATTTGCTAAAAAAGAATGTGAAGTGGAATTGGTTAAATAAATGTCAAAAGGCGTTTGACGATATTAAACAAATATTAACATAGGATTTCTCGAAGGCTCATTTCGACCTGCAGCGGAGATTGTTGTAGTTTTTGACTCTTCTGATTACAACATAGAAGCAGTAAAGCTACACAAATATAAAGAAGGTAATATGAAGTCGAGGGTTCATGCCTCACGTTCACTGATAGCAGCAAGGAAAACTATAGTTAAATAGAGAAAGAAGCTCTAGTGATCATTTTTTGCCGTGAGGAAATTTTCGGTAGAAATTTTCGGCTACAAACTGATCAACGGCTATTATTATCAATTTCTGGTTCAAAGAAAGGAATTCCTACCCATAATGCAAATAGATTACAACGTTGGGTACGATATTGTTAAATTACGACTTTAAGATGGAGTATATACCATCGAAGAGGTTAGGTCATGCGAATTGTTTCTCAAGGTTAATTCAAAACGAAAAAGAACTATTCGAAGATACTGTGATTGCCGCATTGCGAGCGGAATATGAAATAAAAAAACATTTTGTGTAACGTCGTTCGGGAGCTGCCAGTTGTTGTTCAAGGTATAAGATTAAAATCGAAGAATGACAAATTTATTGCAAAGATGAAAGAAACGTTGGAAGTAAAAGAAAATAAAGACATAAGTAACACAAATGCGCAACATTTTTTCTCTGTGTAATAGCGTATTGATGTACGCACAAAGAGTTGTAGTTCCAGCCGCACTACAAACGCGTGTATTAAGTGAATTTCATATGAGATACCCAAAGATTTCAAGAATGAAATCAGTAATGAGGAGTTACGTGTATTAGCCTACTATGGACCGTGATATTGGACAATTAGTGAAATCCTGCAGAGGTTGTGCTCTCGCAGCAAAGTCACCACCGGTGAAATTCCAATTGTGGCCTAAGACAGACAGTCCGCGTTCCAGGCTACATATAGATTTTACTGTACCGGTCAACAGCGCATATTATCTGATCATAATAGACAGCTATACCAAGCGGACTGAGATATGTAGATGCAGTCAACCAACCTCGAATGTAACAATAAGGTTCCTTCACGAACTTTTTGCGCGATACGGTGTCCCGGACACCATAGTATCGGATAACCGAACGCAGTTTTCGGGGTACGAATTTTAAAATTTGTGTGAAAGGTATGCAATAAATCAAATCTCTACTCTGCCGTACCATCCGAGATCAAATGCGCAAGCAGAAAGGTTTATAGACACATTTAAGCAAGCTCTACAAAAATCAGGAAATGAATTAGGCAATGATGCAGCGCTAACTTAATTCTTAAGGGTTTACAGGGTAAAACCTAACCCGAACACTTGTTCAGGCAAGTGCCCGCAGAGCTAATGTTTGCCTAGAAGATAAAATCAATTTTTGATCAATTGTAACCTACAGAAAAAGAATATATAGGGAAAAACCAAGAAACACAACACAGTATTTTAACGTAGGAGATAAAGTTCATTTCAAAATACAGTAGAAACTCGCAGTACGAGTTCACCATTGTACGAGTAATTTGCTGTATGAGCCGAGGCACGTGCGAATTTTTGTCTTGAAGTACGAGCAGAAATCCGCAGTACAAGCGAGTTTCATACAAGCGACTGCTAGTCGGCAGTGAGCTCACGCACGCTCTCCCAACAAGAACAGTCTCCGCTCGCTCAGTTCACGTGTTAATCTCGTTGTGACAGCATCCCTGTTGCGTTTTTTGCCAGTGTTTTTGTTTAGTTTTAAGCATATTTTGCTATTATTTTATGATAATTAGTTGTGTTAGCCATGGGTCCTAAGAAGGTTAGTGCAAAGGACAGTGCTGAAAAGAAGAGAAAGCTAATTACGGTAGAACTGAAGAAAGAAATCATTGATAAACATGAGAGAGAGAACTGCACCATCCTGAAGAGAAAGGACGAGATAAAGGCCGTTGCAACAGCAAAGGGTGTCTCCAGGCTCTCTAAGCAACGCACATCTGACGAAGAGATGGAAAAATTGTTTTTCTTGTGGCTCAACACGAAGCAACTCGCAGGGGATACGATTACGAAGACCATCATCTGTGAGAAAGCACACGCGCTGTATGGGGATCTCCTGAAACAGAACCCTGGAACGTCGACGGAGGAGACATCGGCAGACGCATTTAATGCCAGTCGCGGCCGGTTTGGTAATTTTAAGAAGAAGACTGGCTCTCATAGCGCCTTCGGGTAAGGAGAAGCAGCGAGCTCTGACACTAAGGCAGCTGAAGATTTCATGCGTGAATCCCGTCAGATCATCCGAGCCGAGGGATGCATTGTACAACAGGTATCCAACTGTGATGAAAATGGGCTTTTGTGGAAAATAAATACCCAGAACGACCTATGTAACTGCAGAGGAGAAGAAAATATCAGGCCACAAACCTATGAAAGATAGGCTAACCCTTGTCCTTTATGCCAATGAGAGTGGAGACTTGAAGATTAAAGCCGCTTCATGTCTACAATTCCGAAAATCCACGAGTGTTCAAGTCGCACAAAATCCTGAAGGATAAGTTGTAGGTCGTGTGGAGGGCAAACGTTAAAGCCTGGCAATTCTTCTCCGGACCAGCAGAGAAAAAGTATGTTCTGGAGAACAATCTTCCTCTCAAGGGCCTCTTCATCCTCGACTGTGCTCCTGCTCACCCTCTTAACCTTGAAAATGATATCCTGGACGAATTTTAATTTATAAATGTTATGTACCTTTCACGCAACACCAAAAAGTGAAGAATATGAATCCAAAAAGCTTAAATTAAGCGGAGAGAGAAAATGCTAGAAATTGTTTTCCATGAAGTCTTAATGAAAGATTCTCCATCCAGACAGTAAACCTCCTCCCCGTTCTATCGTCTTCCTCGCGCACAAATCGACCCATTCAGTTAACAAAACCAGTAATTCGGGTAATAATACCAGTTTACATATTTCTTATGCATTCTCTTTTTTATAATTGTCACTTTACTTGCAACTACACCTTTTTTGTTTAAAACCCATAAAAAATTATTTTTGAGTGGCTTTTGGGGGCTGGAACACATTAATTATATTTTAGTTAATTTCAATCGGGAAAATCGATTTGTAAAACGAGTAAATCGTAAAACGAGTAAATCGTAAAACGAGTAAATCGTAAAACGAGGTCGGTCATAGAAAGAATTAAACTCGTACTGTGAGGTATCACTGTATATAAGAATGGAAGACAATGTTGGGAGGACTGTATAGTGACGAAAAGAATAGGGAGTAAGATACTACAGCTCTATATTTAAGAAATGAGTAATTATGTACATTAGACGGATATTTGTCCTCATCTTGTTTGTTGTTAACACAACGTTTCGGCTGTTATAACCTCCAACCTTCATCAGGTGTCTTGGGGAAATTTTGAACCTAGGTTCTCATTCCTAAGGTACATTTCGATGTTGCTATTATTATTATTAGTAGTAGTAGTAGTAGTAGTAGTAGTAGTAGTAGTAGTCAGTGACCCGAATCGAACTCGGAATCTTGGGCTTAAGAGCACGGACTAATAACCACAAGATTCCGAGTTCGATTCAATGACCTGAATAATAATAATAATAATAATAATAATAATAATAATAATAATAATAATAACATCGAAAAATACCTTAGGAATGAGAACCCAGGTCCGAAATTTCCCCAAGACGCCTGATGAAGACTGGAGGGCATATCAGCCGAAACGTCGTGTTAACAACAAACAAGATGAGGACAAATATCCGTTAAATGTTAATAAAGTAAATAATGTAAATAATGTAGGTAGTAAGATGTCCATAATAAAAGGTCAAGTAGGAGAGTACAAAAGACATTTGAACCTGTTGAAGACTAGATATACCGAAGAAAGAGAAGAAATACCGATAGAAGTTTGTTATGATTTCTTCGATGTTCCAAACTAGGTGGATCAGCAATAGAAAACATAAACAGACCGACTGACTAGAAATAGTTCCTAAGCGAAAGAAGTATTAAAACTACTGAGGAAATTAAAATCTTAAAAAAGGTAGAGCTGATGATGAAAAAAGTAGAATAAAATCAAATAAATAAGCTGCACTTCCTACAGAAGTCAAATCTTAAAAGGCGAGATGTTATGGCGAGAATCATGACACCCCCTGTGAGAATGGACTAACCGAACTCGTATAAGTAGCAGCGTGTTTGATTGAGAGCGAATGATGAGAAATCGCAGGAAGTCGAAATACGTCGTTCGTGAGTTCGTGGAGTCGCAGGAAATTGTTGAGAAGTTGTAATAGTTCATTTCGTCGCTATACCGTCTTCCCAACCTTGTCTTCCATTCTTATATATAGTGATACCTCGCAGTACGAGTTTAATTCGTTCCATGACCGACCTCGTTTTACGATTTACTCGTTTAACAACGATGCTTGCACCTTGATGATCGTAATAAGAATGATAATTATATTTTTCTCGTTATTATTCACAAGTATTCAGGAAAATATACAATAAATTGTTAAAACCTTGAGGTTACAAAAACAAAAAGCCGACCAGACGAAAGTATGTAAAGGCCTGGGAAGATATTAGTGCGTTATATAATGAACGTACCCCAAAAGTTATTAAAACACAGAATAAATATCAAATTATATAAAACAATAATTAACTTACAATATAATTTAAACAAAAGAAAATATATAATGGGTGACGCAATCATTTACCCACAAGCTTTATTATGTCAGCTGACCCTTAAACTGTACAAGAGATTCGTTCATTACATATATTGAAGCTAAGTACTTCCAAATGTGCCCTTAAGTATTTCTACCTGATCAAAATGTTGACAAGAAAATACACATCTCTTTCAATAGTGCCTTGCATTGTGCCGCTATAGGTCTTGCGATGGGCTGTAAAGTCCATTGCTATGAAAGAAGAGATCGGCTTTTCCTCAAGCAGATTTTACTTAGTTTTTTAAAATTTTCATAAAGGCCTATTCCGTCTAGTTCCTATCCTTGCAAACAGATAGAGTATTTTTTGGAGGTGGGGGGCTTTGGTTTCGTTCGTTGGCCAAAGTCGTTGTTGCTGGTGTGGTTCTCTTTTTCCGACTTTTGTCCTGACTTTATCACTATCGGTTGTAGCTGTGGGAGAAAGTTTCGGAGCCTTTTGATTCACAAAACTCAGGACGAGGCAATTTTCTCCCAAGTTTCCAATAAAACTACTGGTTGTGCTCATTATTTACATTTGATACATATTTGTCCTCATCTTGTTTGTTGTTAACACAACGTTTCGGCTGATATACCCTCCAGCCTTCATCAGGTGTCTTGGGGAAATTTCGAATCTAAGTTCTCATTCCTAAGGTATTTTTCGATGTTATTATTATTATTATTATTATTATTCAGGTCGCTGCCTGGAATCGAACTCAGAATCTTGGGGTTAGTGGACCCGCTCTCTTAACAACAAGTGGCTTAGAGCGCGGGCTGCTAACCCCAAGATTCCGAGTCCGATTCCAGGCAGTGACCAGAATAATAATAATAATAATAATAATAACATCGAAAAATACCTTAGGAATGAGAACCCAGGTTCGAAATTTCTCCATGACACCTGATGAAGGCTGGAGGATATATCAGCCGAAACGTTGTGTTAACAACAAATAAGATGAGGACAAATATCCGTCAATTGTAAATAATGTAGACAAGGTACATAATTCTTCATCTCTTAAATATAGAACTGTAATGTTTGTGCTGCTGTCTGAAGAGCAGAAGCCTCCTTGGTTTACTGCAGAACTCAAAATACGAAATGAGACGTATAATGAAGACGAATATCGTCAATATAAATTTCCATTCGGAATAAGTGGCAGTATAATGAAACAGGAAAACAGCGATAAAAACAAAACCAGAATCAAGAGAGTATTTTACAAGATGATTTGTAGTATCTAGTCACATATGGTTATATTCTGAGTTTAAATCCAACCTTGTTAACTTCGCTTTTCATGCTTAGAAAAGCAACCAGTCAATTACTGGGCCGGTCGATAAAGTTAGCTATATACATTACTTCAAATATTTGTAGCACTGCGGCTATGTTAGTTGTTATGAAATAGGATAAAATAACCAGAAAAATATTACTGGCATTATTGGTAAAGAAACAATACAAAAAATTAAATGCGCCAAGCAGAAAATATCATCTTGAACACTTCTAATTAAGTGTAATAATTAATTCTGTCTGTTGTTTTGTACTCAGAAGGCCCACAGCGACGATTTTCTGTGCGTTTGATTGATCCTGAAGGAAGAAGAATTGGAAATTTTGAGCATATAAACAGTGCTATACAAGTGAAGAAAATGAACTAAGCATACCGACAAAAAAATATATAAACTTAAAAACGCTTCGCTTGACCTAATGATATGGTTATTAAGAGTAGATTGAATCTTATGTGAGCTAACTACATACAATTTCACAGAATTACATCATTAAATAGCCGTCGGTGTGATCTGCTAAAAATCTATTGTCCGTCTTTGCCTTTATTACAGTTTAATACTCTCCCTTAGTGATTCTCAGACAAGAATAAGTAATTAAATGAATAAATCAGAACATTTTCTATATTACACAGAGCTCATTATAGATACATACAAATATACACATACACACATACGTACATACAGACACACATACACACATAAACACTTACACACGCATACACATACACATACATACACATACAAGCACCCACAATCACGTAGAAACACACATACACACAAACAGCCAGGAAGCACACACATGCAAATGCAACCACGAACACATACATGCGCACGCATGAATAATTTTGAATGGGTAATTTAGTGAATTTTCGTATTTATTTGCTTATTTATTCATTACTGTTTGAGTGCCTATAGAGGAACATTTATTTTCTTAATGTATAGAAAATGATATATCGAGAGATAATTCTAATAAATTTTTGGTTGAATGTATCGTCCGCCATTTTAGGATGCGATTCTAGGAAATTGTCCAAACTATGTATCAGATATGCAAGACACAGAGCAGCCAGTTTATATTCAATGTGTTTCTGTTCTAAAGAAACAATCGGTACCTAAAAACTTTATTGATGAATGGAAACAGAAAATGACAGGAGAACAATGGTCCAGAGAACAGTTCTTAAAAGGAACTTCATGCTTACCGTTCACAATAACATTATATCTGACAAATGTTAAAATGGTAAAAACTGACAAACCAAAAAATGGAGAACCAAAAACATTTTCACAGAAGCGAATGTTTAGACCTAAATAGATTAACAATTCCGTGAAGGTGAATTCTCTATGCACTCATGTTAACAGAAATATCAAGGCAAAACTGCAATATGAGCATTATTAATGTCTCAACTGTACCACCATCCCCCAGGTAGCAACAATGGCAAGCATCGCGAAAGAAACAATTCTGCATTCAGGAAGGTAATGCTGACTTTTATAACATTCAAATAATGTTAAGCTTGTTCTCACTTCAAAAAAAAAATGCAGAAATCATTTTACATATTATTTTCTTACTCCACTCATTGGACTACGACCATACTAGGGCATCGCCTTGAATGGTTCAGTGGAACAAAATCAACTCCGCAAGTTATCTTTAAGTCTAAAACTTATTCTATCGATCTTTTAGGCTGAACCGCTAAATTACGAGGGCGTAAACGAACACCGGTTCCAAGCGATGGTGGTGGTGGTAGTGGTGACTGTAGTAGTGCTGAGATAAAAATACACACATACACACCTAACATACACATACGTGTGTATGTGTGTGAGTGTATACGACGAGCTTTTTACAAAGCAGCAGATGCGCTCACATGGCACTGGTCGGACCTGGGATATAGTAGAAGACACTTGCCAATGGTTCTGCGCAGTGGAACTGAACCCGAAACCTCGTAGTTTGTAAAGCGAGATTCCTAACCAACACAGCCATGAAAAATTGTACAACCAAAATGCAATGCGAAAGTTGACACAAATGAATTCGTTCATTTAGAAAACTCGACAAAGAAAGTAAGGGTAGAGAAAATATGATACCTAATGTTATCCCAATATAAAGAGGAAGGGGAGACAGAGAAAGAAATATATATGTATGTGGGTGTATACGTATATGTACATATATGTGTGTGTATGTGTGTGTGTACAGTAAATTAAGCAATATACAACCTACACTAAAATAGATTAATATAATTTATCTATCTCAGTAATTACATTAACATTTAATGTAATAAATTGTAATTTAAGTAAAGTAGAAAACATTGCTAAGTAACAGAATTTTAAATCGATTTGATCTACACAATATATATTTGCCAGGAACACAAACAAGTAAAACTCATAAACAGTGTATTATTATAGAATAACAGCTCTTCTAGAATGTTAAGGCAGGTTTTACAAATTAATTAATAAAGACATGAAGCTGCTGTACTGCAACGGAAGAGTGTGAATATAACATACTTTACTGCAGTAGAAACAAGACACTGAGACTGAATATATGTGTGTGAATATTTGTAAGATTTGTATGCGTCTGCATGCAGGTATGCTTTTGTGTGTGTTCGTATGCATGCTCGAGCGAGTACACACACATACACACACGTGTGTGTGTGTGTGTGGACATAAATTTGTATTTACAGGAATTCTAGGTTTCGCTTGGCGAAACCGTTAAACAAGACTTAAAAGCCCAGATAATTTTACTGCGACTTAGACTCTACTTTAGCTATTGAGTTTTCTAATCAGAAAATGTTCCATCGTTATTCTTAAACTCATTTTAAAACAATAACCTTAATTCAATACATGTTGTATGTGTATGTTTATATCTATGTGTATATCTATGCGTGTGTCAAGGTGTCTGCTTGTGTATATATACGGCTGAGTTTTAAAGGAATATCATAAGTACCAAACGTTTTTTTTTTTAATAACCAATGGAAATTTCGACTTTCACTTAAAGACGTAACATGAATATAGGCAAATTCAAGCCATAGATCATTACTCTCCTGCAAGATTAGATGACATTGATGTTAGGTTGTGTTATATCTTTGGTCAACACTGAATGAACAGGTCTCAATACTTATTGTTGTCATTGGCACTCCGTCGCTTACGACGTCAAGGGTTCCAGTTGATCCGATCAACGGAACAGCCTGCTCGTGAAATTAACGTGCAAGTGGCTGAGCACTCCACAGACACGTGTACCCTTAACGTAGTACTCGGGGATATTCAGCGTGACAGAGTGTGACAAGGCTGACCCTTTGAATTACAGGCACAACAGAAACAGAAAGTAAGAGTGAAAGAAAGTTGTGGTGGAAGAGTACAGCAGGGTTCGCCACCATCCCCTGCCGGAGCCTCATGGAGCTTTTAGGTGTTTTCGCTCAATAATCACTCACAACGCCCGGTCTGGGAATCGAAACTGCGATCCTATGACCGCGAGTCCGCTGCCCTAACCACTGGGCCATTGCGCCTCCACCTCAATACTTAATCAAATGAGTAAAGGTCATTTACAATTCGAGAACCTCATATATATACATACATACATACATACATACATACATACATATATATGCATATACATACATATATATATATATATATATATGCATACATATATATATACACACACATACATATATATGTATGCATGTGTGTATATATACACACACACACACATATATATATATATATATATATATATATATATATATATATATATATATATATATATATATATATATATATATATATATATATATATATATACGCCACGTCGAGTCGAGGAGCATACTGTATATTCAACAATGTTGTAGTTTGCTGAATTACAAGCTGGGAATATCACATTTTCATCAAAGTCCATTATTAACCCGAAGGCGTGTCAGTGGATACAGCGACCTTGGCCACAGTATGGCAATTGCTGATTTTCTGCACATGTCATTGGTGGTGCGCATTCGAACACAACGTTTAGGTTCACAAGCTTATAGAAAATTCTGCCATTTTATTTCTTTGTACAAGGTTTTGTTTCTTATGGGTTTTGTTCTTACATTTGTGCTATTCGAGTGTTGTGTATCTACATATTCAGTGTGTTTGCACAAAAGAATAAAATTTATTACAATATAATTAATTAGACATAAAAAAAATTCTAACAATATGTAACAAAAATATTTTTTAATTAACGTACTTCATGGCATATAAGTCCTTCGGGCATTAAAAGTCCTTCCTCGAGTTTGAGTGGGGAATAAAATATTTACTTTGTTTACAGAAAGCTCTAAAATTCAAGCGTAGTTGTGCCCTGAAACTAACGGTTTGTCGTAGAGTATTCATTAACATGCAATAGAATATTGATCCCTAACAAATTTTTTATGATATACCATTTATATATCTATTTAATTTTAATATATTTTTTGGCCATTTTCAATGTAAATTCTTGTATATAGGGAGAAATAAAGAGGAGAGAAGAAAGCGAAGGAATAAAAACGCTATCAATTATATATATATAGCAATACTCGCTCCTATACATATTTTTTAATTTTTCTTTCCTTATAAAAACAAAATTTTCCATATAACCTTTTGTTTTAATTTGGAAAATAAATTGCCTTTCCCGGGGCAATACAAATTTTCATTATAGACTTTAAAAAATTTTTTTAATTAAAAACATTATTTTCCCTTGTTGGGTAATGCAAATTTTTATTATAATACTTTTTAATTTTTAAATAGAAACATTAATTTTCATTTCCGCAAAATTGAAATTTTTACAATAATCTTGTTTTAATTATTTCCAATTTGAAAAATAAGTTATATTTTTCATTTTTAAGCATTGAAATTACTTCTTTAATTACTTTACGTTTTTCGTTGTTAAAAAACATTTTATTATAGCATTTTTCAATTTTTAATTACGAAAATTAAATTTACTTTTTATAAAAGATATTTTTTTATCATAACCCCGCTTTTAATTTGTGTTTCTTCGCATGAGGGTTTAAATTATCATGATTGAATTTTTATTTTAGTTAAAAATATAAGTATTCTTGCCCAAAAGATATCTAATAAAAGTTTCGGGCCAGAATCAAATATATAAAAATACTGATATAGGAAGAGTATTATTGCATTACATGTAATTACAGAACAGAGGTTGGATAAAGAAAAGTGAGACTACCACAGAAGAAACATCTCTTTTTCAATAACACTATTTTCGTTTCAAATATTCATGCATATCGGTCAGTTTTGGGCGATTCCAGTGGCATACCCGTTTCTCTATGAGAAGAAGGGTCTAATACACGTAAGCCCCTCTCCAATTCTGAGCGATCTCTTACAACACACCTCATGACGCAACATAGCTAGATCTGAGAGAGAGGGGAAAGGGAGAGAGTGGCAAGTGAGGGAGGGCAATTAATTGACCTAGTATTTGATTGGTATTTATTTATGCACCCTAAATAAAAAGCAAAGCTGATATCGGCGTGATTCGAATTTAGGGCGTCAGAACAAATACCACAAGGCATTATATCCGACGTTCTACTGACACTGACAGTTCATCGTTAACCTTCGAATATCGTACTACTAAGTTATAAGAAAGTAAATATTGAAATAGATATACAATTACACGTACAAATAAAACGGGTAACAACGGTTACTTCTTAGGAATTGAATGAAGATGCTTTTCTCAAAATATCTAACTTTAAATATTCTTTTCTACTCTAAGCACAAGGCCTGAAATTTTCAGGGAGGGGGCCAGTCGATTAGAGCGACCCAAGTGCGCAGCTGGTACTTAATTTATCGACCTCGAAAGGATGAAAGGCAAAGTCGACATCGGCGGAATTTGAACTCTGAACGTAAAGACAGACAAAATACCGCTAGGCATTTCGCCAGCAAGCCAAGCCGCCTTCATCTAGCTTTAAATATTACAATAATTTCTTTTTAATACTCATAAGAATACTTGAAGGCGACGAGCTGGCATTTTGCTCATCTTTACGGGAATCAATAAAGTAAGTCCCTTTCGGAAATCGATGAAATAAGTACCAGTTAAACACTGGCTGATGTGATTGATTAAACCCCTCCTCCGAAGTCACTGGCCTTGTGATAAGATTCGAAAACAATAATTATAATAATGCATTCAGATTTTCGCACAGGGCTTGTAATTTTGCGGGTAGGGGATTTGGTCGATGCCATTGACCTTAATACTTGACAGGTATTTTATTTTATCGACGCGGAGAGAAAGACCCCGGCAAGATTTGAACCCATAATATAGAGATAGAAGAAATACTGGAAAATATTTTTGAATCCGACTCTCTAACACTTCTGCCTATGCCCCAAAATTAAAGTTCCCAATATGTTTTGTAAAGTGAATAACGGGATGACCCATCGAAAACGAGATCATTAGGGATCATTAGTTATGACACGAATAAAGAATAATATCTGGTCTGCGCCAATATTGACAGTTGACTATGGTGGCGAGCTGGCAGAAACGTTAGCACGCCGGGCGAAATGCTTAGCGGTATTTCATCTGCCGCTACGTTCTGAGTTCAAATTCCGCCGAGGTCGACTTTGCCTTTCATCCTTCGGGGTCGATTAAATAAGTACTAGTTACGCACTGGGGTCGATTAAATAAGTACTAGTTACGCACTGGGGTCGATATAATCGACTTAATCCATTTGTCTGTCCTTGTCAGTCTCCTCTGTGTGTATAGCCCCTTGTGGGCGATAAAGAAATAAGAAACGTTAGAACACCGGGCGAAATGCTTAGCGATATTTCGTCTGCCGTTACATTCTAAGTTCAAATCGCCGAGGTCGACTTTGCCTTTCATCCTTTCGGGGTCGATAAATTAAGTACCAGTTACGCACTGGGGTCGATCTAATCGACTTAATAATCCCTTTGTCTGTCCTTGTTTGTCCCCTCTATGTTTAGCCCCTTGTGGGCAATAAAGAAATAAGAAACGTTTGCATGCCGGGCAAAATACTTAGCGGTATTTCGTCTGTCTTTACGTTCTGAGTTCAAATTCCGCCGAGGTCGACTTTGCCTTTCATCCTTTCGGGGTCGATAAATTAAGTACCAGTTCCTTACTGGGGTCGATCTAATCGACTGGCTCCCCCTCCCCAAAAATTTCGGGCCTTGTCCCTAGAGTAGAAAAGTATTGACAGTTGACTCTTCTAAAGCAATTATATATGCTGCTTCTGTTTAACTTATTGCCATTAGTATTGTTAAGTTCTTGCTGTCAGTGGACGTTGTCTGTACTCGTTTACCTTATTAGTTGTGTTATTAGTATTGTTATATCCAGGAATATTCATGAATAATAAAGTCTCACAGTTTGTTTCAAGTCTATATTTCACTTCTATTTCTTCTTCCAAACAGCTGATGCTTGATACGTCCCTAAAAACATTTTTCGTTACAACATAGACGTTTATCAACTACAAAGATTAAATGATTGTAAACTAAATACCGAGCATTCAAAAGAAAAAGTGTATACATACTAAGAAAGCTACAGAATGATGTGGTAATGAATTATAGAAGGGGCATAAACAAACAACTGATTTGCTAAAAAAAAAAGTGGGGGAAGTAAAATATAGACAAGTAACAACTGGTGAGTGTATTTATAGACTTTATCAATTATGGCTCTTCCCAAATATAACAATTCTGGAAGCTCCATTTTCTCAACTTTTTATGCACCGAATTCCTCTATTTAGTTTTGAGCCAAACAACATCGTTCTCATTTACAATGTTTGCTATTCTTCGCCTGGAAATGAAATTTGTAATTGTTGTAGTTGTTGTTGTCGTCGTTGTAGCTGTGATGGTGGTTGTGGTGATGGCGGTTGCTGTGGTAGTGGTAGATTAACCCAAAGACGACCCTGCTGGGCGGACGTCAAAAGCAGTTCGACCATGACAATTCCGTCTTTGTCTTTGGCAGAGCACATCTCTTACAGCTTCATTTGATGTGTCACTTCTAAGGTAGTAGAGTGTTAGGAATATATTTGGCTGCTGCTTCTAGCAGACGGCATGACCTTTACAGTTGTTAAACATATAAAGCCTTTACAGTTGTTAAACCTCCTTTCACGAGGCATATGAAGGAGGTGATTGATTAATCGTTCTTACTTTCGGTCTTGTGTCATTTAACAGCTTACTTAGGGGAATAAGAGCCATGCAAAATAGAATTGGTAATAGAAAATCACTTTGCAAACGCTGCAATTCATATGAATACCACCAGCTCACACAGTACCTACTTCTGAATTCAGTATTACAACTGTCTTCCAGAAATACATACAATTCTATATTATTCTTGAATTTCATATCACTTCTAAATATTCTAGACACATCATATATTCTGACTCATTACATGCTTTTAATGTTTTCCGATAAGAAAACTTTAAATTATTGCTGCAATCAAGAATCTTTCTCTTTTGTATTTTGTCTATCATTGTAACCATTTGTATTCGTCTTCCATAATCCCTCACTAGATATTTTTGCATCCCCACAGTGGGTATTTTATAATAGTTTTCTGATTTCATAAAGCCTTTCTTCTTTGTAGCTATTGTCAAATTTTGGGTGGTATATACTAAGTGTAACAATATGGTGTTTCTTTTACTGTCAAATTTATTCAGCACCAAATTGAAAATATTATATGCATGGCTTCCTAATGATGCCTTTTATGTAATAAATCAACATACTTTTTTTATATAAAAGAGACATTTTCCAATACGTTTTTTCCTAACTTTCAAATAAAGGTCGAAATTTATAAAACAATAAAGAATGAAAAGGAAGCAGAAAATATGGTTAAAAAAGATTTTACACATTTATAAGCAAGATCGAAATGAATACTGAAATAAGTTAAAATCATTCAATGACATATAAGTATCTATAAGAAAAATCATTAGTTATAAAATAATGAAATTTAAAAGCATTACGGTGTGTTTCCTTACTATAGACAATATGTTGCTCATGTCAGTTTTGTTTTAACTATTATTGGTATAAAAATACTGTCATAACAGCGTAAGTTAGACTACGGAGAGGAAGTGTCACAGAAGTGAATCTAAGTTTAAAGTTAAAGATAGGAAGTAGAACAAAAGATGATTTGAGCAGTAGATGGTTTGAGAAGTAGTTGTATTCAAAATTAGCAATAAAGCATATTCGATTAAAGTATTTCATTAAAAAATATTGAAATTGAAATTATTAAACTTTACATATGGTTTTAGTTTAACCTAAGGATGAGTTCAAATTCCGCCGAGATCGACTTCACCTTTCATCCTTTTGGGGTTGGTAAAATAAGCACCAGTTAAAATTGCTGACGTTGTGTCCAAATTTGAAACCATTATTATTATTAGTAGTAGTAGTAGTAGTAGTAGTAGTAGCAGCAGCAGCAGTAATATTAGTAGTAGTGGCAGCAGTTGCTGTTGCTTATATTATGCCAATTAAATCATAGAAAGTGTAGACAAAATGCATTGTGATGTGTGTGTGTGTGTGTGTGTGCTTTGATATGATATTTTGATTTGGCCTGCCTTCTAACGCACCTATTTTACCAGACTCTCCATGCTACCTGTATGTAGTTGGCTTTTCTGATGACTTCTAAAGCCTGCTTTACTGAGACGAAGACGCCTACGGTCGTTACACATTAAAGTGAGCTGTGCGCCAACATAATCAGGCAAATTCCATGGGAGACACTGACAAACATGTCTTTTGAGCTCTTCATTCATGCTTTGTACGATTTTGATCGAATTCTCACTTTCCGTCATGTACTACTTTCGTCCACAGTGAACGATCCAGAGGTCTTCCTATCCATCTTCCATGCATACATACATTCACACATGCACACACACACATATATATATATATGTACACACACACACACACACATATATATATATATATATATATATATATATATATATATATATAATGTAACCTCGTGGGCATCGGTACCATTTTCCTCTTTCTCCGTTCTTCCATTCTCCGAACTGTCCATCTTTCCGACGAAGGGCTACGCCCGAAACGTCATACACTCTCTCTTTCCTTTCCTGAGCGTCCAATAATACTATCCGTATCACGTCCTCACTTTGTTGTTTTTTTTGTTTTTTTGTTATTGTTTTTTTTAACTATATATGTACACACACACACACATACACATATATATATATATATATATATATATATATATATATATATATACGCACACACACACATATGGAGTATTCTGTCGGTTACGACGACGAGGGAGATTCAGCGTGACACAGAGTGTGACAAGGCCAGCCCTTTGAAATACAGGTACTACTCATTCTTGCCAGCCGAGTGGACCGGAGCAACGTGAAATATAGTGTCTTGCTCAAGGACACAACGCGTCGCCGGGAATTGAACTCACGACCTTACGATCATGAGCCAAATGCCCTAACCACTAAGCCATGCGCCTTCACACACACACATATATATATATATATATATATATATATATATATATATATATATATATATGTATGTATGTGTACATGCATGTATGTATGTACTTATGTATGAATGAAAGAAAAGAAAGAATACAAGCATGTACGTTTGTATGCATTTATTGAATGGAATTTTGTGAATTTTTATCTGCATTTTATCAAAATTTTCAATGCTATATTACATTGTGTAGCTTTTGGCCCCGTCTATCCCCGTTTTGACATAACTGTGTACATCCACATGCGCATTCAAATATTATACCAAATGAAGACGAAAATAATATTATCAGTATTATTAAGAATATCATCATCATCATCATCATTACTGTAGTATTAAATTATCAGCATCACCATCATTATTATCATCATCATCATCATTAAAATGCTACAAAGGACAGAAGCAATTAACCATCAGCAATATTGTGTTTCATGGTCATTTAACTAATTCAGTTTCAATTCCAGCTCCATCCAATTAATATGGCTTCAGGTTTCAAAAGAGAAAATATTAATTAAATCCTTTACAACAACAACATCATCAGCAGCTATAGCAACGTTAGCATCATCATCATCATCGCCATCATCGTCATCGGTGATACAGTCGTCATCATTCTTCCTCTTCCATCATCATCAATTACAAATTACAAGAAGAGCAGAAAGAATAACAGGGCTATTTATATAGTTAACTAATAATAGCAACATCACAAACAACGGCAGCAAAACTGCATCAGTAGCAGCAGCAACAACAAAAGTTTATAACTGCAGCAACATAAGCAGTTATTACAACAATAATAACAACAGCAATATTGGTTTCAAATTTTGACAGAAGGTCAGCAAATTTCGGAGAGCGAGGAGCCTCCAACTGGTTCTTATTCGGTTGACCCTGAAAGGATGAAAGGCAAAGTCGATCTGGGTGGAATTTGAACTCACAACGTAAAGATGGACAAAAGGTCACTAAAAATTTTGCTCGGCGTGCTAACGATTCTTCCAGCTCACCACTTTGTACATCAACTGCAATATCAACAAGAACAGTAGTAATATCCTTACTATTATAGGCATAAGGCCTGAAATTTGGTGGGAGGGGGCTAGTCGATTACATTGACCACAGTACCTAACTGGTACTTATTTCTTATCGACCCCGAAAGAATGAAATGCAATGTCAACCTCGGTAGCGTTTGAACTCAGAACGTAAAAACGAATGAAATGTCGCTAAACATTTTGTCCGGTGTCCTAACGATTATGCCACCTCGCCTACTTAACAACGACAGCAATAATAACAAAAACACCCAGAGAGTGCAAACCTCCGCCAAGACAACACCAACGTCCTCTCGACGATTAACCAGCGATGATTTTTAAAATGGGAATATCTGAAATAAACTCGACTGCTCTCACAAACGAGAATACTAAAAATGAACTCGACCGCTCTCAAAAATTAACCCCCCCCCCAAAAAAAAAAACTGGGAAAATAATCCAGAATCCTTGTCCGGTATCGGATTGATCCCAAAATTTAATCAGTTTGTGCCAGTCACGAGGCCAAACATTCCTGGAAGTTTCATTTGAATCCATTCAGTGGTTCTTGAGATATCTTGTCCACGGTCAAACAAATAAACAAAGACGACTGAAAACAATACCTGCGCCTTCGCTAAGGCGGAGGTAACAAGCACATCAGTAACATCAACAACATCATCAACGACAGGAACAACTTCAATATCAACATCAACATTAGCAAAAGCGTAAATAACATCAACAACATCAACAACAACAACAATATCAACAACAACATCAATAAAAACAACATTACTCTCTTTTACACCTTTACTTGTTTCAGTCATTTGACTACGGCCATGCTGGAGCACCGCCTTTTTTTAGTCGAACAAATCGACCCCATGACTTATTCTTTGTAAGCCTAGTACTTATTTTATCGGTCACTTTTGCCGAACTGCTAGGTTACGGGGACGTAAGCACACCAGCATCGGTTGTCAAGCGATGTTGAGGGGGTGTGGGGAGTCAAACGCAGACACACAAACACCCACACATATATATACATATATACGACGGGCTTCTTTCAGTTTCCGTCTACCAAATCCACTCACAAGGCTTCGGTCGGCCCGAGGCTATAGTAGAAGACACTTGCCCAAGGTGCCATGCAGTGGGACTGAAACCGGAGCCATGTGGTTGGTAAGCAAGCTACTTACCATACAGCCACTCCTGCGCCTATTATCAACAATAACAATAAAATTCAGAATATATTTACAGAAATAGCACAACCACTACAACTACCACCAGATCTATTACCATTAATACCACCATTAAAAATTACCGCTGCGAATACCAGCCAAGATCACTTCTAACATCACCTTTGCCACTACTAACATCTTCACCACAACTACCACTAATACCAGTAACATCAACGGGGGAGTTTCTGTTATACCATACGATGTGCAAGAAATAGGGACCAAATCACCCTCATATCACATTGTGTCTCTTAAAAAAATCTTTGAGTGGTGTAATCCAAGATACATTTTCTCCGAGTAAAATGCAGTTTTATGTTTTAATTATTTTAGTCAACGATGAGATCAACGTCATTGACAACAAATATGACAATAACAGCAAAAGCGATATTAACACTTAGGAGAATGACAACAGGTTATCAAAAGTAATGACAGTAACATCAATAAGAACATCAAGGAGGACAACATCAATTGCAACTATAAAATTATCGTGATATTGACAATAACTGTAGCAGTAGCAACAACAGCCGCGGCAATAAAGGTCACAACACCAACTATAACACCAAACAACAAATTCAATAACAACAAAGCAACAGCAGTAACAACAACGACACGACAGCAACAGCAAATTCAAGTACAACAACAGCAGCAATCACTAATAGCTGTTACGTGATGATCCTCAGATCAATATTGATACAGTTCGTTACAACTATATAATAAAACTATTAATAGCGCCGACAAATATTTCTGTTTGAAACACATATATATTATAAAATAAATTCAAAAATATACATAGCTGTCATCAAAAACACCTTATGTTGACGTTGTCACCTGCATTTTCGTCATCGTCGTCGTCGTCGTCGTCGTCGCCATCTTTATAATTGTCTACACCACCATTAACACCTTTATCGTTGGCGTTACAGTAATAATCGTGGAGGCGCAATGGCCCAGTGGTTAGGACAACGGACTCGCGGTCATAGGATCGCGGTTTCTATTCCCAGACCGGGCGTTCTGAGTGTTTATTGAGCGAAAACACCTAAAAGCTCCACGAGGCTCCGGCAGAGGGTGGTGGCAAACCCTGCTGTACTCTTTCACCACAACTTTCTCTCACTCTTACTTCCTGTTTCTGTTGTACCTGTAATTCATCAGAGCCAGCCTTGTCACACTGTGTCACGCTGAATATCCCCGAGAACTACGTTAAGGGTACACGTGTGTCTGTGGAGTGCTCAGCCACTTGTACGTTAATTTCACGAGCAGGCTGTTCCGTTGATCGGATCAACTGGAACCCTCGACGTCGTAAGCGACGGAGTGCCAACAACAACAGTAATAATCATCATCGGCATCATAATAATGATGACTTCCAACGCCATTACAATCAAGATTGCCCTAGACATCTCAAACACATCGTCTGAAAAATAAAGGCGTGCTGGTCTTGTCAGGTTAACCGTTGATCAAACGTGTGTTTAAACAACAGAGATGACCTGCGGCTAAGAAACAACAATATTGATTAGCGACTCAGCTCGTTAGAAATAGCAGGTAAATCTCCCTCAATTTTCAACTGTCCAAAATAATGGTGCAGTGAGAAATGTAATCCTACGTCTTATATGATCAAATAGAAAAAATATTAAGAATGAGATAATCACGGTTGTAGTGCTTTTGATTATAGGTTTCCTTAAACACTGCTAACATAGAGCAAAACGATAACATCAGTGTTAGAGAGGAGTCTTTATGTGGTCACTTTGGCTGCTAGAAATAACAGCAGAATCTTCTTGTCGTACCATACTGTGTTAAAAAAAAGGAAGTAGATTCTGCTGTGTATCCCCATTTAAAATTGTATGAAAAAAAGACGAATTGGTCAGGGTTAGAATGCATTTGGTCATCCGTTTACTTCATTAAGGATGACCTCGAAGTAAACAGCAGCATTGATTCAAGAAAAGAAGCGAGGGAACCCTCATGTGGTCCTTTAAACAGCTAGAAATATCTACCAAATCTTCCATAAATCACAGTTCATCGTTTTCACAAAATGGTGTATTTTGTACATTGTGAAAATAGGACAATATTCACGTTTTATCAATTGTTCATGGAGAGCTTGAGTGTTAGATACGACCCGAATAACCAAGGCATGGAATACTATTTATAATGTTTTTGTAATTATCTTTTGTAGTGACTCAATTCTCGTAATATTTTGTTTGGTATGAGAGAATATTACTCTAGATATCTAAATGAGACTGTGCAAAGATAGAGAATAGAAATGATGGTGATATCAGAGAAAGAAAGTTCTGAAGATCTTATAGTTCATTCCGTCGCCTTCATTGCTGATTGAAATGTTCCAGCAAGGATTTTTTGTCGACAATTAATAGTAACGATCTAATACTATTAGACGTCATAAGATGTTCTCCTGGGAGAACAATATGCAGTTGTTTCGGCATATACTTTTTACCAAAGTGGTTGATATAATTTTTTTTTTTTTTTTTTTTTTTAGCGGTATGTAGTTTTATTTCGTCTATCGATTTGCTGTATATAGGTCGGATTAGGATTTAATTAGTTCCGTTACTGCATTTATAATTTTCTGAAGCTTTAACTCGTCAATAAACATTCTTTAATTTGTAGTGGTTGATCGTTGTGATATGTTTTTGTAAATTATCGAAATGTACGCTCAGTACAGTGCGTTGAGGGACACCAATATTGATTTCAGTGCGTTTAAGTGGATATTTAAAAATCCCCTATTGAGATATGCTTACCAAGAAACCCTTAACCTAGTGCAGGTCATCTTTTTGGATTCTAGGGTCGGACAGGTTTGGCAATAGAATCCTACAGTCGAATTCTCTCAAAGACCTTGCTGAACTCAAGATATATGACATCTCTATTTGAGTCCTCTCCCAAAGTACTATAAACGTTGAATAGCCTTTGACTTATGGAAAGCCGTGCTGGTTGGAATTCTTGGAAATGATGTTCTACAAGTGTTCAGTTATTCATGACGAATGATTAATAAGTTTTCTTCGGAATCAATAAGATCTTCATGGCATTCTGGGATATGTATCTTTCACTATAACCTCTTTTCGACTCAAGCAATGTGTATTAAATTGGTTGGATGGAAACTGTGATGAAGCCCATCGGACGGATTGCACATGTAAATCATAGGTTTAAGTACAACTTTGTCACTTGTCACACACCGTGTCGTGCTGATTGCACCTAAGGATTACATTTTGGGAGTACACATTTATGGAGTATATATCCATAAATGTTTTTTCACAGAATCAACATGACTTCGTCTATTGTACTGAAGAGCATACAAAAATAGATAAAAAGATATATAGGTAGTTAGACAGACAGACAGATGGATAAGAGGAATGCTATATCTCTTTAAAACATGTGTTGAAGATACGATTCTCTTCAGGTTTAATTTTTGTACTTGTGCTTCGTAAAGAAATGATGAGAATTTTGGCGAATTTATCACTTTTATCACTTTTATTACTTTTCTTACACTTCTTACTACAAAACGCGACAATAAGTGCCGTCTATAAACATTACATCCTTATTATGAGGTCGAGAAGGTCTTGAAACGTTAACAGAATTAATAAAACTTACTGTTCCACACAAAACATAAAGGATTAATAAGTAAATATGATGAACATTTTGCATGAAAAATCTTTAAATTCGAACACTGTCGTGTTTTCAGTATATCACGTTCGTTCTCACACAGAGACATATATGTATATGTGTGTGTATATATATGCATACGTACATACAGATGCGTTTGCTCATGGTTGCGTACGTGTGTGTCTGTATGTGAGTGTGCATATATTGTTGGATGAGTGAATGGGCTGGTAGATCGAAAGATAATGGTTTATCGGCAGGGATGTGTATCTTCATTCAATTATTCTACATTACAAAAGTAAAGCGTGTATAAATATGATTGCAAAAGGAAAAAGAAATTCAAAATAAATTAGAGAATGTATTCAAAATAAAATAAAATTGAATAAAACGAAATTGAATATACAGCATGTATGTAGCTGTTGATTATGGAAGACTATTCATTACTCAACATTGAATGGTTATTTTTGAAATTGCAGTCTATTGCTTGCTATTGGTCGATAGAAATATCTGGTGCCATAGAGAAGGTATTATTTTCAGTGGGAATTCGATATAGATTACATAATTGGTTGTTTTGTGTATTCTCGTTGTTTTGGTTTGTATTTTGTGATTCAGAAACGAAATGAATTTCAGAAAAAGATTTTATGAAATGTTGTGGGTTCTTTAGGAACTGTTGAGCGTGTTCAGATGATACAAGTGGTTGTGGAGGTGGTGCTTGAGCTGGGGCGCTGAATGATGTTAGTGGAGACATTAGAAGGTGGTGGATTAGATTATGTTGTGAAATGATTGCTGCTTGAGGTATGATGTGGGGCTTTCATAATGTCTTCTTATTGGAGTTCTTGTCAAAGGTGGTGAGGGTAGAGATTATTGTGATGCGAAACATGGCAGCTGATGAGGAGGGAGTAGCAGAGTGGTGGATTTCATTTTTATTGTATTTTATTTTATTTGCATTATTTTTGTTATCGTTATTGATATTTGCTTATAATGGAATACCTTGTTTTGATGAGTGATAGGTATTGTAGTGTTGGTGAATGCTGTAATGGTACTGTTTTTATTTGCTTTTTTTTTCCTTTTGTCAGTGTTAGAGGTGATGGTCGTGGTCGTAGTCGTTGTGGTAGCAAAGCAGTATTTCTCTCAGTTTCTCTGTATTCATTCAATTTTATTCAATAGAGATAGATGAGATTTTATTTTTTCACACGATATAGTCTGGAGATAGAATAATATTCCTTTATACAAAGCAACGTAATATGTTCAAGTAGCGGAGTGTAAAGTTGTAATACGATGTTGTATATCAAAATGTATTGCAATTTTGTATTTTGTAAAGTAGTGTTGTATAAGTGCTTCCAATATTTTCATATATCATCTGGATCTCACTTTATGCTACTTTGCTATAGCTTATTCTGATTATCCAACATTTTACATTAGCATCACATCGTTTCAATCGCTTTTTGAAATAACTTCGCTTCAGCACTGCTGTTACGAGAGGTATTAACATCACAGCATCTCGTTTCTTTTCGGGCTTTTAAGAATGTTTCAAAGAAAGCAATTCTTCCAATTACCTTACTAATTTCTCTTATAGTTTGTGTGGTCCACTTTATTATGGTAAAAGAGGTTTTACCAGACTGGAGTTGCTGTTTTCGTTATGCAATGCTGTGACGGGTACGTAGGGGGTAGTAATAAGCAACTGTAGTCGTGGGAGAAGGAAAGAAAACGAGCCAAATATTTGAGCCATTGTGCAGTTGATTAATTCAACGTTAGTGTATATTGGTATCAATTTCATCGACCCAACGGGAATGAAAAATGAAACCGATACTTAGAGGCCGATTTGAACTCAGGACGTAAAAGGACTTAGCGACTACGGGGTAATTTACTTAACATTCTACCAATACTCCTTCATAATGCTATGTAACAACAACGACGACGATGACCATGACCATGACCATGATGATGATGGTGATGATGATGATGATGGTGATGATGATGGTGATGATGATGATGATGATGATGATAACGGTTTCAAATTTTGGCAAAAGGCCAACGGGTTTGGGGAACGGAGAAAGGCAATTATTGCCACGACACTCTTAGAGTAAAGAGGAAATGTACCAAAAAAAAAAACAACAAGATACAACACGGTAGAAGGTTCATATAAAACAAACACGAAAAAAAAACAGTAAAAATAGATTGCCATGGAACAAGATTCCTCAACTGGAGGGACCAGTCAAGGAAACTCCACGAACCTGAATCATATGTCTGGCTATCTTCCAAACCTCCGATTTATTGAGAGATAAAGCCATTTCAATACAATAATGTCTTGCCGTATTGGGTAGAATCTTACATCCCCTACGCATCCTTTTCTGTGCGTCCGTTTGTAATGTGGAATGGATTGTCGACCCTCCTTTTTTTTTTTTTTTTTCATTTATACTTTTCATCGTTTATCTTTTACTGGTTTCAGTCGGTGAATTGTGGCCATGCTGGGGTACGGCCTTGAACGGTTTCGTTAAACATCCCAGTACTTATTTTTGAAGTCTGATATTTATTCTATGAATTATTTTTGCCGAACGGCTAATTCATAGGAATGGGGAGTTGCTGTGGTAAGAAGCTTGCTTCCCAACCACATGGTTTCGAGTTCATTTCCGCTGCGTAGTACCTTGGGCAAGGGTCTTCTACTACAGACTATACTGTTGCAGAGCGAGCTTCTTAACAACACAGCTATGCCAGCGCCTATTCAATTTCATTTTATTTTATTATTCACATGTCCATGTTCTTCATTCAGTTTATATTTTCTCTGCCTGTGGAATTTGGAATACGTTGGGTGCAATTAAACAATCTTTGCATTTCAGTCTGAAGTCCTCTTTGTCTTGTAGAGTGTGTTCAATCCATATTTGAGTTGCTGCTGTGAAAGGCGTTGTCGTGTTTGTGTTTACACTAATATCAGTCGGACGGTGAAGACAAAAATTAAACCAGTACAACCCCAATAGCGTTGTTACACATCAACAGAAACAAGAACATCAACGATGACAACAAAGATGGTGGTGCTGCTGCTGATTATGCTGCTGCTGCTGACGATGATGATGATGGTAGTTTTTTTTTTATACGATCACATATCCACTATTTTGTGGATGAAAAATCGATATTATCAACTCCACAGAAACTGAATGTCGAAGGAATGTTTTTTGGTGTTATTACTGTTGTTCTGCTTTGGTGGCCACATTCTTTACCATTAACCGACAGATGCAACATAGCTTGTCTAATTGAATGTTTGATCGATGTATCAGTCATTGACTATCGATCATTAATATGAGATTGTTGACCAAAATCATTGAACTTCAAAAATATAAAATCCAATTTGAAATGACATAGCGAACGAACTGGAGAAGAGAGAGCATCGGCTGATACGCTGAGTAAGTCGGACGAATTCGTAGAAATACTGGCAATGGTTCGAGTTGCTCGTGTAACAACAAGCGTGAAAAATTAGTATTTCCTTCAAGTCCCACAATAACTTTCCAGAAAAAATGTAAACCCCACTGGTTGCTGGAAAACAAAACTTATTTTTAATATTTTATCACAATTATTTAACACTCTTTTATTAAGTACTTATTCCAAAAAAATATACATTATTGACTAAGAAAGAAAGATTTTCACAAATCCATGTCCCACTAAAAAGAAAAAGAAAATACTTTGGATCCCATGCCCCACACAATTTTCGCAGGCGCCACCGGTAGGGCGTATACACTACGTTGGGAATCAATGTTCTGCTCCATACATCGAGTATTCTTCTTTCATGCACACAATATATAATTCTATTCGCTAACACCAATCTACTTCATGTACATGTACACACCTTGGACAATACTGCACTCACTGTGCAGCTAACTCCAGACACGACTGGAATGGATTATGCCTATTCGCTAATTTTTTTATTTGTGAAATTCATATATTAACTCTTTTGATATCTGCCTACTTATCTATGAAAACTACTACAAAGGAGTAAACTCTTCCCTTTTTACCTGTGATATTAAAGTATGAACTGGTTTTCTACTCGCCTAAATGTATAGCACCCAGCTTTCTAAAAGTCCTCTTCCTACTCAGTCCAAAGTGTGCTGTAATAAGTATGCTTATTGATAAAGCAGTTGTATTTGATAATTCTATTTTCACGTTGTACATGAACGACGCAATTCATTCCAAATCCGCCCTTCTCTACTCCATCTGTCTTTCATCACATACACACAGTCGTCATATACGAGCAATAAATTCATGGATGAATGTAGGGAGTAGAGCATGGAGAAAATCTAGTATAAAATGATGAATTACTATTTGAAATTAATATTCCGTTTTCATACTTGAATTCCAAAACAACACCTTAAATAGCCAATTAATGAGCAAAAAACTAATATGAAAAAACGTTACATTTAAGCTTCTACGAAGGTTCAATATGTCACAACAAAGAAATAATTCGGGCGAGTTTTTCGAATTTACTGATCCTATAAGTAGATTCATTTGGTCTGTACTCCAAGATTGATTTATTATGTCTGTAATTAAGATGTGAAAGAACATTAACTGCCTTATTCATTGATCATTCTAACTTAATAGCACAACCGAAAATGAGCATGCTTAAAAATCGACATTTCTAGAGAGTTTTCAGGCTCAAAGGGAAGTTGGCGTACTGATAATGCATATACAAGCATGCAAGCATAAAAGACTTGACCTACACTTCAGTGAAGTAAATTCCTAGTTGCTCTGAACTTGCTAACTCCATAATATTCTTTGCATTTCGTGCCAACGGCTTCTTTATCGATTCTACTTTGTTTTCGGACATCACTTATTAATATGTATTTGTGCGTATGTGTATGTGTTTGTTGGTGTAGGTATATACATAGTATATATATGTGTGTGTGTGTGTGTGTGTGTGTGTGTGTGTGTGTGCACGTGTGTGTGTGTGTGTATGTATATATATATATATGATATATATCCTTGTGTGTGTGTGTGTGTGAGGGGGGGGGGGGGGGGGGGTATTTACCAAGAGTGTCGATACGAAACATGTACAGGTATATTGCAGCAGTGCAGAATCGTGTACAATGACTGAAATAAGTAAAAGATAAAAGTCAATTATATTTGTGTGTGCGTGTGTGTGTGTGTAAATGTAACTTCGATGTCACTGTCAACACTTCTTGTAAAAGAACAATAAGCATATATATATTTATATATATATAGTAAATCCACCCCCCAAAAAACGGAGAACAAATACAAGAATAAAACAACAACGTGAGGATGAGGGTACATGTCTGTGTATGTATGTATGTATGTATGTATGTATGTATAAATTAAGTACCAGTGAAACACTGGGGTCGATCTAATCGTTTATCTCCTCCCCCAAATTTCAGGTCTTGTGCCTTTAGTAGAAAGGATTATTATTATTATTATTATTATTATTATTATTAGTAGTAGTAGTAGTAGTAGTAGTAGTAGTAGTAGTAGTAGTAGTAGTAGTAGTAGTAGTAGTAGTAGTAGTAGTATGATTTATTGTCTTTCGGGATGGTCAGAATGGAATAAGCAGAGCAAGAGTACTCACGAAGACGGTAAGTGTCACTGAGGAGATCACAGGTATGTCACGAACGAGTTCCGGATAATGGACATGAGTTTGAATAAAAACAGTAATAAACGAGTGAAGAACAATATTTGTTTCAACACATGACTTCACATGATGAATCTTGCAACACAAATTCATATCATTATTTAGTTATATATTATTTTTCAAACAACATTTTTCTTCGGCGCAATGTTAATGCTATTTTGTTAATGTTATTTATGTACGCATTCATATATCTTTTGATTTTGTTAGTATGTGTAATGTGTATATGTGAGTGTGTGTATGTATGTGCATGTGCGTGTGTGTATGTGCGTGTGTGTGTATGTGTACATAAATATGCATGTACGTGTGTAATACATGTCCATAAAAGTTTGAATTGTATGTAAAGTACGTATGTATGCAAGTATGTATGCCTGCATGATGTGTGTGCGTTTGGTAATGTATATGTGTTTGTGTATATATATATATATATATATATATATATATATATATATATATATATATATATATATATATATATATATATATATGCAAGTAAATTTGTATATTATAATGTATGTATTGTGTAGTTATCTCTTTCGTTCTGGCAATACAATTTATGGATTGCAATTGAATTTCTCATCATAGAGGAAATTAGTATTTTCTCTCAATCAGAAGAACAAATAATTGTCCAGTACTAAATCGAATCTGTGAATGATTTTTCTTTATCATTTACTTCTTTTTTTTTCCCCATTTTCGTATTGTTTTCTTATTATCATTTCCTTGTGTAAACAAACAAACAAGTAAATAAGCAATCTTGACTAAATAATGTTTCACACACGTAAATGAAATAGCATTATGGTAAAATGCACGAACGCGTAGCTCAAACGCTCATCCTACACTTATGCACAAACACATATACATCCACACGCGCATGCGCATATGCACACACTCACACTTACACACACACAAGCATATATATGTGTGTGTGAGTATGTGCTTGTGCATGTGTGAGTGTGTACGTGAACGAAGGCATATACTCTTGGAGTAATGTTGGCGAGAATCATGATCTTTGAACGAATAAATTGGTGCATCTATGTCTATTGAATTTTCTTTTCTGCTATTTGTACACCCATTCATATACATATAATACGTACATAAATAGAGAGCTTTCGATAGATATGCAAATAGATAGCTGTGTGTATAACATATAATGTAGGGGGCGGGCATAACGCAGCGTAAATCAAAAGAACTAACATAAATTTTAACTGTCGGAGGGTTCACTATATTTGGAATATGAATGTTAACACATTTTTCTACTCTGCAAATGTGCAAAACAAAGAGGAGAGAACTTACTTAACATACCGTTTCACTGTCTGTTAATCAGTCCTCAGAGGTAGCTTACTTTCCCAATCAATAGCATAGACTAGGTGCTATCTAAAGCAGTCATAAATTAGGTTAGTACCATAGCAGTTATCCTAATTTGCATATTTACACATTTAACGGCTCGTCATCAGTGCAACTATACCTATTTTAAGTACAAGAGAGAATTACTTAGAAGAATCTTGGCAAATTTAAGCGTTATGTAGACTCACTGTGGGTGAGATAAAATAAGTTCTTTCTGTGCTATTGATGGATGCGTACGAAAAAAATCGCAAATATGTAAATTAGATAAACCAATATAGTTCTAGACTGATTCACGATTGCTTTACATAACTGCTCTATGGTATATAGCGGGGAAGAAAGATAGGTAACTCTTTTCTCGGGAGCGACCCCCCCCCCCCTCCCCAACTGTAGAACGGTCCGTCAGGAGACTAATTCCCTCTTTTCTCATCAAATCAACTATATAGAAGGAATGTATTTACATTCTTATTTCACCCACTGTGAGGCTTTGCAATGTTTATATTATTAAAGAAACACCAATTTAGAAAGGGAAGTAAATGTCTGTTTGTGTGCAAATATGAATGTCTATGCAGTAAGAGAAAGAGATAGATAGATAGATAGATAGATAGATAGATAGATAAACAGACAGAGAAACAAATCAATATATACATAAATATGTATGTATGTATGTATGTAATGGGAAATAAATCGTGTAAGCCAGTAGTATGAATTTAGGTAAATTAGCTAGATGATGAAATTTACGCTAAAAATTTCTAAATGAGCTGAAATTTTCCTCTTAGTGGAGAAAGAAAACAAAAACCTATTGGTGCCTAGCAGCAACTGTTACTGATTCACAAAACAGCGGTAGACAATTTCAAGGAATTATAAATTAATTTCGCAGAAAAATTTTGATGCTTCGGGGAAATCATAGATATACGTATATATAGATAAGTAGGTAGGCAGGTGTATATATGTAGGTGTCTGAATGAGTGTGTCTGTTTGTGTGTGAGTGTGGCGTGTTGATGTATGTATGTACATCAATATGTGTATGCGTGGGAAGGCGATGAGCTGGCGCAATCGTTAGCACGCTGGGCAAAATGGTTAGTGGCATTTCGTCCATCTTTACGTTCTGAGTTCAAATTCTGCCGAGGTCAACTTTGCCTTTCATCCTTTTAGGCTCGAAAAACAAGTACCAGTTGTATACTGGGTTGATGTAATTGACTTATCCTTTCCCCCTAAGTTGCTGGCCTAGTGCCAAAATTTGAAATCAATATGCGTATGTATGGGTAACTATGCAAGGAAACCCATATCATAGTAGATACGAACGTCAGAAGAGATTGAAATGGTATTGATTTTGTAGTAGGAGGAAATCGTTTAATCTAACCCAATTTACTCTTAGTTAAATCCTTAGTTCCTCTTTAATCAAGCATCCGATTCACCCTTCACCTTTTTTTTTTTTTTCTTCTTCTGCTTTGTAGCAATAACCTTACAAGGTCCAAGATAATTTAATAACCATTCTAAAAACTGATGAATAATTTGCTGACCTGAAGTGGTGAGATCGAATAACATCAGTTGAGAATTGATTAGATACTGGAGCTGTCTAACTGCTTCAAAGAAAGGAAATTTCTACGTTTCTTAGCTGTTATAAACGGAATATGTATTGATCCCGCGAAAGTAAACACTTGAGACATAACAATAACGCTGTTTTTGCCTATGTAATTTCGAAATGTTTTATAATAGACTTGTATGTTAAATGCGGAAAATTACAACGATGTTGACAAACATTTTCTAGTTGTTTCAGTCATTAGACTCCGGTCATGCTGGGGCACGGCAGTGAAAGCTTTTAATCGAATGAATCGACCTCGGGACTTAATTTTTAAGATTGGTACTTATTTTATCGATCTGTTTTGCTGAACTGATATATTACGGCGACGTAAACCCACCGGCACAGGTTGTCAAACAGTGGTGAGAAGACAAACAGACACAAACACACACACACACACACACACACACACACACACACACACACACACACACACATACACACACATATACACACACATTGTTGTATTTTGGGATGGTCATTTTTTTGCCAAATAAACACACGCTTTATATATTCGTTCTCCACTCGTTTATTACTGTTCTTATTCTAACTCATATCCTCTGTCCGGAAATCTTTCGTCACACATCTGTGAGCTCTTCAGTGACACATGCCGTCCTCGTCCGTGCTCCTACTCCGCACTGTCTGTTCATGAACATGTATGTATATATATAAAGTGAAAAGGGCACAGTGAACTTGCCGTGAGGAGTGGAATATCCAACGTTTCAGTTGCAGTCCTTCGTCAGGGGGCAGAGAAAAAGAGAAGAAAAGGAGAAAAAAGTCAGAGTTTATATCCTCTCAGCTTGAAAAACTGGCTGCAACTGATAATGGACGCAGAATAACGCGGGCTGCTCACGTGAAACAGAAGTTATAGGAGAGAGCGTGCAGAAAGGAGAAGGAAAAGGGTGATGGAGAGAGTAGAGGTAAGTAAATACGGGAGAGAGTGTGTGAGAGGAGGATTAAAAAGGGTAAAGAAGAATTAAGAGGAGGCGAAAGGATGAAAGGAAAAACGTTCATTCATACCTGTTGGGGATATAGTGCCAAGATCAAATATGAGACGTTGCTCCTTTCGTTTCCTAGAGAAGAGGGATTCGTGGTACAAGGCCATACCACACACTGACAAATCTGCAATAGAATGATTTACAGTGCTGACGTGGATGGCGTTAGGTTGGCCAAGCATACGAAGCATTATGCTTCTAATGTGTTCGTGAAAACGATCCCCAAGGCGTCGCCCTGTTTCTCCAATGTAAAGAGCACCGCAGAGTTTGTAAACAATGCAATATATGAGATTCGCCGAAGTGCAACAGAAGTGGTGTATTATGCGATATTGTTTCTTGGGCCCCGTGGTGGTGGTAATATTGTTGATGTAGAGACATATGTTACATCGTCGTCGAGAACATTTAAAGGTTCCTGCTTGTGTGGAACTGGGAGCTGTGAAGCTTCTAACAAGGAGATTTCTAAGATTCCTATCTTTTTTAAGACAGGAGAGGTAGTGTGGAAAAGATAGGGGCGGTTGTTGGGTCAGAAAGAAGAATGCAAAAGTTGTGGGTGAGTTTGTGTTTTAGAGAGAGGGTGGACGGGTTGTAAGTGAGATAGAGTGGGATACGGTTGGTGGAAGTGCGTGAAGATGGTAGGAGAGCTGCGGTGTGGTTGATGGCTTGGGATCGGTGGAGTGCCGAGTTGACGACCGATGGAGGATACCCTCGATTTAGAAAAAAACTGTCGCATCGTTTTGCAATAGGATTCGAAATCCGAACCGATGCTGCAAAGTTGTCGAAGGCGAAGAAATTGAGAGAAAAATATAACAGATTTTATGTTTGGGATTAGAAGAAAAGTAGTGAAGGTAGGAGTGAACGTTAGTAGGTTTATTGTAGACAGAGGTGGAGAGGAGAGTTTGTGTATTTTAACGGCGAGGTCAAGAAAGCAAAGAGAAGTATCTGATATGGTGTGCAGGAATTCCAAGGGTGGGTGAAAGGTGTTAACAAAAGAAATAAAAGCGTTGAGCTGTTGTCTGTCAAGGCTTATATATATATATATATATATATATATATATATATATATATATATATATATATATATATATATATATATATATATATATATATATATATATATATATACACGACGGGAACCTTTCAGTTTCCGTCAACCAAATCCAGTCACAAGACTTTGGTCGGTCCGAGGCAATAGTAGAAGACACATGCCCAGGGTGCCATGCAGTGGACTATTTGTGAGGTACTGAGACGGTATAAGGATTTGGCAACTAACTCTTACATTAGGGATTTTTTTTTTTTTCAGAATGTATCTTTTTAATATTCGTGAAAAATTCCCGTCAGAGTCAACGAATTATATCCTACCACACAGCCACGCCTGCGCCTGAGAAAAAGATAACTCGCTGTAGCATGAAGAATTTTTTACGAGCAAGTTCGTCTTCAATTTATTTTATACCACTTTTATCAATGAACTATGATGACACTTTCAATACTGTTAATTTAAATAAAGTTTATGGTATTTTTCTTATCGACAGCCAAGTTTTACAAAAGGTTCAGAAAATAAACTGTTATATTCGTGAGAGTTGTTCGGCGGACTTCGATTACGCTATCACAATCTCATGGAGAAGGAAAAGGGCAAGGAATTAGGTATTTACTTCGTAGTTTATTTACTAATTCTTTAGATAATAAAAGAATTACCTGTCGATAATAAGCAAGTACCAAGTTTGTTTCATATATATATATATATATATATATATATATATATATATATATATATATATATATATATATATATATATATATATATATATATATATATATATATATATATATATATATATATATATATATATATATATATACCTTAAGCACAAAAGAGCCTTGCAGTATGTCTCATTGATTACGCCTACTATGTTCTTCGCTTGTGAAGGCGAGTGACTTAGTGGTTAGAGGTATTCGGCTCACGAGCGTTGTGCCCTTGAGCAAGACACTTTATTTCACGTTGTTCCAGTCCGCTCAACTGGCCAAAATGAGTAGTACTTGTAATTCAAAGGACCGGCCTTATCACATTCTGTGTCACGCTGAATGTCCGTGGGAACCTCATTAAGGATACACAAGTCTGTGGAGTGCTGAGCCACTTGCAAGTTAATTTCATGAGCAGGCTGTTCCATTTTAGTAGTTTTAGTTCTTCGATTTGTTCAGATAGTACTTGTAGCATGGCAGACGAGATATTACTACCACCGTCTCGTTTTTCCCCAATCCTTTATATTCTTTTAAGGCATGAAGCAATTTAAACGTTGGTGTGATTTGAACGCAGAACGTAATGTATCTCAACAGTTACCTCAGGGAATTTACCCGACGCTCTAACGTTTCTGCAAAAAGACTGGCTAAGATAAATAATACATTACACATTTCTGACAGTTCCATCTATATAAATGTAAATTTACTAAGATCTTATGCCATTTGTGACATTATGAACTTTGAATATTAAGGAAAAGAATGAGGACGCCAGCAAATAACTTACTTCCACACTCCACACTCCACACACTCACTCATACACAAACATACACACACACACGCCTTGGAATATTGCCCGTAATTTATTAACTAATTCATAACAACTATATGAATGCACTCTAAGCACGCACACAGATATATATATATATTCATGTGTATGCGTGTGTATATATATATATGTGGGGGGGGGGGTGTACCACATACATACACACAAAGAAATTCCAACCAAATGGCAAACCTACGGCACGTCAAAATGTTGGCACCTATCCTCCTTCATTCACTATATTTATTATACCATATGGGCTCAATTGAAATCAGGGTTTGTATGTGAGTATACACACACACATATATATATATATATATATATTATGTGTGTGTGTATGTATATATATATATATATATATATATATATATATATATATATATATGTACAAGGTTGAGGAGGGTATTGGATTTAACCAAACCCCAAAAGACACAGGTAATACCGAGTAAGTGCTGTATACCGAAGAGGGTCTCAACATATGTGTGTGTGTGTGTGTGTGTGTGCGCGCGCGCAAGCAAAGAGAAAGAAACCAAAGACTAAAGACTTCCAGACGATAAATATTTAAGTATAAAAATATAGATAATTATATATTAGTAGATCAAACTTACACGGTCTATAATCGATAGAGAAAATTAAAGGGCGAGGGGTAAGGTGTTATCAGTTAACAGCTGTTTCTGGAGGTTCGGAGATCCGTCATAATATTCGTAGGTGTTGTTCACCATTATATGCCGGCCGGCCGCAATGGTAGCATATAAGCAGTAGATAAATGGAGCCTCTATCAGGGTAGAAAAAATTTTACATTGCAGATCATGATACAGAGAAGTTTATACACACACACACACACACACACACACACACACTCACATATATATATATATATATATATATATATATATATATATATATATATATATATATATATATATATATATATATATATAAGAATGAAACAATGCCCAGACAACCTTTATCACTTGCAACATACTATTTCTTCTTGATACCAGCAATTCGATAAATCGACCCCGATGTTGAACATTACACATTGGCAGTAAACTGAAACTATGATACCAGGATGTTAACAAGCTTGGTGAGGACCATAATTACTTCTGGAGTGCCAATAACTTGGGTAACATCAGTAACACAGCATCGGTTTTCTGCGAGGTGCAATCTACTGCCTAAAATAACTGACACAACCGTTGACATCAGTGATTGACAAATGCCATGCTGAGAGCTGGTGTTTCCCATTACTGAGTGCCTCTGCACCAGCTGAGTGCATATGCACTAACGAAGCCATCTAATGACAAGAACAAAGCCCTCTTCTGACAAACATTAGGCAAGGTACTGAAAGCAGTGATACAACTGAACAATGAGTGGTTTTAATGCAAGGCTAGGAAGGAATATAATTTACTAAGAAGGAGAGAGGGGAGACCGTGATTTTGGGAAAATTAACAGCAACGATACTATACGTTTTGATTTTGTTTTTTCTTTATCACTTTTTTTCAGTCATTAAAACACGATCTTCTGTCAGAGAATTAAATTAAACACAGGGACACACAAATCCAAACACTTGAAGCACTTTGTGCCAACCGATTTGCAAATCTAAACTTCGACCTTGCGTCCAACACTCAAACCCGTAGACCACTAGGCCTTGTGCCTTCAATCATGTGTGTGTGCATCTGTGTGTGTAAATATATATTTATATCTATATTTATCTATATATGTACATACATATACATACATATGTATACTTATGCAAACATATACAAATACACTTACGTATATATATTTATATGAATGTGTGTGTGTGTGTGTGTGTGTGTGTGTGTGTGTGTGTGTGTGTGTGTGTGTGTGTGTGTGTGTGCGCGCGTAGACCAGAAAATATTCCAGTAAATATTTTAATGGACGTTGGCAACCTCAGCGCGAGTACTCTTCCACGTCACGTCTGCGAAATGTGGAACCAAGAGTATGTACTTCTGTACAAGAGCAAACCGTTGCTACACAATGGAGGCGTGGAACTAAGACTATTTACTTTAACATGGTCTCCATATAAAGTATTAAAATAACGCAGAAAAATTTGTTTGCTGCAATAAAAACATTCCTGATGCCGGAAAGGTCGTAGCCAAAGTCATCCTCAATAAATGTAGCCCGATCAAGCAGCATCAAAAAACATCATTATTTCTGCTGAAAGGTAATTTGTGAAGTGAGAAAGCAACAGTCAGCCAAGCTAGAAGCGAGAAAAAGAGACATAGCCGTTGGGTTACACTTGGAAACTTCAACTTAATCTTTGTTTACTCTTTAAATCTGTAAAAGAATTTCGAATGTACAGTATTCGAAATATCTCAAAATGGAAACGTTGGTCCCCATTAAATGCGATGAACAACAAAAAGGTCCGACGTCATTGGACTGTTTTGTTAGCATATCAGTTTCAGTTTATCTATGAAGTTTCTAATATATGTTTCAGCTTTCTAGAGGAAGGGTGTTGAGAGTGTACTACACGGCCCAACATAGTTAATTCTGAGAGTAAGAGAGAGATAAGAATCAACCTCCAATTTGATTGTTATTTTATTTATCGGTCCCGGAATAATGAAAAGTAAAGTTGTAAAGTAGACCTTGACAGAGGTCTCAGAACGCAGAGTGCCAAATTATGCCCATGTATATCTGCTTGTGTGTATTTGTGTGCGTGTACGTGAGTGTGCAAATATTGTATATTTTGAAAGGCAGAATATTTTCATTGGCATGAAATATATAAATATAACTAAGAGAGCAATTATAGTTCTAAAGACACCAAAATTAATGTGTTCTGGGCATTGTCGGAATCGCATTTCTTAGGTTATAAGGCACTTATATTCTGGCAAGAGGTTATAATCCCAATCTAGTTCAAAAGTAAGGTTAGTCTGCAGTGATTCTCGTTCAGTAATCACCGATGCTTTGATGTATATTTTGCCAAGACGTCTCGAGTTATCAAAGCTCCATTCAACTTAGTTGCAAATAATTACTGCAGTAGAATTGTTTTAATCTTTAATGCCAACAGCAAATGATGGCAATACTCTATATTCTGACCAATGATTTGTTGATTTGCAGGCAGATTTTCAAATATTTATGTGGAAATAGTTGCGTATGACATTAAGATACAGAGAAATAAGGAGATGATGCAATGACTGTGTGGATAAATTATTCAATGTCTTTGAATCATATTTTCAAATAATCTAGGACTCTTGCTGTTTCTAACTATGCGTAATTCTAGCTATCCTTGGTGTTGAAAATCACTTTCAGATTTTCTAGACTAAGAAACGCTTATCGTTGAATAAGTTTGCATCTGAATAGCATATGTAACCTTTTTATTTATATATTTTTCATTTACAGTCAAGATTGAATTTGAAGATAGCGGTTTGGGATTATGATGACGTGGATGTCTTCCAAAGAGTAGATTATATGGCGTCCTATATTCAATTAGAGAGACTATTTGGAAGAGAGAAACAGGCATGGAAAACCATAAACCTCAAAGGAAGAGTAAGCAGGTGAGTCCTTTTTTTATAATGTTTCAAGAAGATTTTATAATGAGCTATGTTTTTGCTTATAAATGCGTAAAATGGAACCTAATTTTCCAGTTGATATTAATTCTTGAAAATCTGAAACCGAGTTTGAAAATCATCCAAATTCCTCATCTAAAATTACGCTTCTTTTGTGAGGCAATCTTGTTTCCAAAATCTGGTGTGTATTCTTTTATTCTTTTATTATTTTATGTGTTTCAGTCATTTGACTGCGGCCTTGCTGGAGCACCACTTTTAGTCGAGCAAATCGACGCCATGACTTATTCTTTGGAAGCCTAGTATTTATTCTATCGGTCTCTCTTGCCGAACCGCTAAGTGACGGGGACGTAAACACACCAGCATCGGCTGTCAAGCGATGTTGGGGGGACAAACACAGACATACAAACATATACATACATATATATATATACGACGGGCTTCTTTCAGTTTCCGTCTACCAAATCCACTCACAAGGCTTTGGTCGGCCCGAGGCTATAGTAGAAGACACTTGCCCAATGTGCCACGCAGTAGGACTGAACCCAGTATCATATGGTTAGTAAGCAAGCTACTTACCACACAGCCACTTCTGCGCCTACGTATGCTCTCAATTACCGCAAAATGAAGATTTCTATTGGTTTTTACTGAAAATTGAGCCAAAGCATCATTTGCGCTCAAGCAACTATCCTCTCATTATACGTTTGCAAGCTAAAGCAAAGAAAATGTAAAAGAAGATGGTTCATAGTTTAAAATTAATTTTTCAACTCTCTGGTTTGTTGTTTTACGTAAGAAGTGGGTTCAGTTTTCCGTGTGAAGAAACATTTCAAGGTAAACTAAGCTGATGCTGCTAATGAAGAGTCTATTAATATAACATAACACTGGCCATGAGTGTATCAATAAGAATATAACAAATACTTCACACACTGAGACTCTGCAAATTATGTAAAGATTCAAAAAGGAAAATATAACAAAAGTATGTTTCTTGATTAGCCACAAGGGCATGGAACGTGCAATAAAATACAATGAACATTAAACGAAAGGCTAACAAACATGTAAGATGAGACCAATAGAAGTTAGGTACCAAAGGACGGAAAGTGTAAAAGATGTTATGCAATTATATATAGAGACAATAAACAAAATTAACATAATTACATAGAATAAGTAAAAATATATACTTAAAAATGCAATAGCTAAAACAAAAATTGCATGAGAAATAAAAGATTGAAAACTTTTAGCATTCCCATACACGGGTGAGAACCTACTGGATGGGTTGCCGTTCACTCTTACAATAGGACAGATTCCAATGTACACTGCGGCAATCTGACCGTGGAGGACGGAACCAAAACCAGCCGCCATGAGAACAGCTACGTGTTGGTGATCGACCTTATCGAAAGCTTTTGAATGATCTAAATTGATTAGTCTCACCCATACCATCCTACTTACCCACTTTCTCAATGCTGTATCGCACGAGTTGGAGGTTGTCGTGGATAGATCTGTTCGAACCTTATCGATTCTACTCTAATTGCCTATTACAAAGTGAACTGCTATACGTTGTTTGCGATTGCACCCGGAAACGCCCACATGACTAACCGAGTTTCTGTAAGCTTGGGGCGCCAGGAGCGATGTATTCAGCTTCACGTAACCGGATCTCTGATTTCGAATCTAGGCCAACCGTACAGATCACATAATTGCGTTCTGTGTAATCGACGATTTTAGCATGTGGACTACCTGTGCTATTCTTTTCAACGTGCCTACAGATTGCTCTATCTGAATAGAATTTGGATGTCCCAATGCAGCTTCAAGACAGCGAAGCACTAAAGTGTGAGACGTTCATAGGAAAAATCCTTCAGACCTGAAGAAATTGGGTTGTCCCAGCCCTGTCGGAGTACAAACAGCTACTAGTTTGAAGGTACCTCATTAGCTATCCTTCACATCTAGCACCACAAAATTGCCTTCTGGATCCAAGAAGGTGGTCCGAATTGTCCACCTCGGTGAAATTTGAACTGAAAACGTAAAGTCAGGCGAAATGCCGCTAAGCATTTTGCCCGGCGTGCTAACGATTCTGCCAGCTCGCTGCTTTCTTTTGATGTATAACATTAAAAAATACCGGAAAGTAGCAAGATCAAAAACATAAAAATGAAGAAAACTCTCAGTAAAGAATATTTACAAAGTGAAGAAGATTCTAAAATTCAGTTGGAATGCTGGTAAAACCCTCCAAACATCAAACGTGAAGATAATATCCTTAATAAGCAATGAAGTAGGAATCATTAATTGGAGAAAGGATAAGCCAAAGGAGGTCGACAGAAAAACGAAAAAAACAGCTCACATCGCACAGAAGCATGTGTCCCTAGTCAGATGTAAACCGTTTATACTGGAGTAAAACAGAAAGAAGAGTGCTAATGTGTCAAGCAAGTCTAGGTTCGTATTTACATAGAAGAGAAGAAACTCTTCTTAACAATGCATTAATTGTTTACTGAATGTGTAGGACACATAAAGAGAAAATGGGAAACGTGGAAATGCGGAAATCAAACTTTGAACTAAAAATATTTCCTTAGCGTCTCTCAAGAATGCAAAAGAGATATAGGATAAGAAGAACAGCTAAAGAAAAGGAACTGAAGAGGAAAACTGAGGGAATGATCATTGCAGCACAGGAATCTAAGGGTAGATTAGACCAAGAGCATGATAGAGCAACAAGATTGCACAGTTAAATGAGGTGTGTGTGATGACCACAATAAGATCATAATACACATTGTATCGAAATGTCTACAGTTAACTCATAATAAACATATAAAGTATAAACATGATGAGTTTGTTGCAACAGTATACTGGAATTTTTGCATACACAAAAAAAGAAGCTATAACCACTTTGTGGAAAATAGACAGACAGTCTCTTGAAAACAGTGAAGTGAAGTTGTTATGGGATTTTACAATACAAACCGAAAGAAAAATAGGACACAACAAACCGGATATTGTAGTCGTCGATAAGAAGAAACTATGCATTGTAAACGACATGGCATACTCATTTGCGACCAGAGGTAACAGAAAGGAGAAAGTTGAGCGTTATACTGACAAGACGTATGAAATTCTCAAGTGCTGGTAATGAAGAAGTTATAAAGGTCATGATACATCCGATTATTATTGGAGTCTTGGAAATAGGGATAAAAAGTTTGAGAGCAAACATTGAAAAACTTGACCTTAACTGGGGAGTAGACTCAGTGCGCAAAGCATGATGCATGATCAAATAGGGCAACCCATCATTTGTGTGACATAACAGAAAATAGATTTTAAAGATTTTGTAATTTTGATAGGCTGACTTAGAAACATTTTGTTACTACGGTGTACTTCGATTGATGATTTTTGTTGTTTGAATTGTAAAGGATTGGCAGGGAATGAAGAAATAAAAGCATGTGCGAGTGGGAAAGAGGTTGAGGAATACAAGGAGTGAAAGAGTGTGATGTTGAAAAAGAAAACGAAAATGGAAGTGTGTGAAGATATAGAACGCGATTCAGATATCACCGGTTTTCTCTAACCATTATTGGAGCTTATTGTTAATTGGGCAACCTGTGAATGTTGACACACAATTTAGCTTTAACACTTTGCGAGTCAAAATGGTATTAAGGAGCTAAGCAGCACTTGAAATTATGGAGCCAACTTACTATGTTTTTTTTGTTTTCTATGATTCTACTTAAGTGACAAAAATCTGATTCAAGGGGAATTGTGGGTGAGTTCGAAACATTGCAGTGACACTTTCTTAAGTGTTTAAAGAAAAGAAGAGAAAATAAAAGGAATTTATTTTTATATTGTTATACTTTTATTCTTTATGCTTGTGTGTTAGATGTTCGTTATTGATTTAGCTTTTGACGAGTGAAAAAAATGTAGGATAATTAAGAAATTTTTGTATGGATGTAGAATGGAGTAAAAAAAATATGCGTGATCAAATTGCAGTTAATACTTGTTTTTTTACCTCCTGATTCTGTGCACATATATATATATGTTCTTTTTTTTTTTCAGTATGTTTCTTCAGCTAAAAATGTATTGCAATCAGAACTATTATGGAAGCACTTGTAAAACATATTGTATTCCAACAAATTCTGAGAAGGGCCATTATAAATGTGACAAAAATACCGGCCGCAAAAAATGCTATACTGGTAAATATTATACATAGTTTCTGTGCACAACTACCATCATCATCCCCACCCGTCTAAAATATACATCTATCAAAAAAACATTCCCTATTTTTATACCGTTTGATTGCTTGGTTGAATGCATTCCTCTCTTGTAAATCATAAGTTACGAAGTCCGAAATTTTTTGCACATGATTGATAACCAAAATAGAAAGAAAGGTTCTGTCTTTAGCAAGTTATTTTATACTTTCAAGGAGCTACCGAATTTACTAAAAGCGAAAGTTTTTGTGTATTCTGTATACTCTACAGTAATATATATAAATATATAGATAATACGATAACTCATAAGCAGTCGAACGAAAAACTGAAAGCCACGAAAATCCATCTCCACACAAAGCTGCATAACAATGCATTCTCTTTCAGATGTTAGTGCTTATAATGGTTAGTAATGTATATAAAAACAAATTTTGTCTCCTACATTCTCTTATTCATTTACTGGCTTCATTCGCTGAACTGCGACCATGCTGGGATACTGTCATCAGTGATTTACTTCATTGCATCGATGATCCCAGCAACTATTTCACTGATGCCTGTTTGTCGTACCTCGAGATTACGGAACATAAACAAAGACAACGGTCTTTAAGTGGTGTAAATGTAAATGCAGACAAGGACATTGTCACACACACATACATGAAGACATACGCTCAAATGCACGGGCACGCACAGAAACACACACACACACACAAACACACACATACACACACATACACACTCACACTACACATATATATATGTCGGTTAAATAGGATTCATAAAGAATAATGGCACATCAACGTGTAGCATGCCACATGTTGACTAGACAGACGGACGCAGAACCGACAGTGAAATAATTCAATACTAGCACAGAAAGCATCGATGAAGTCAAGTCGTTGTTGGGTAATCCGTAATTCAAATAGTTTACAAGTTATTAAACAAATACTAAAACACTGAATGCGGTATAAAATACCAATAAACAAAGAAACGGATGGATTTTAAATGTTATGAGAATCAATAGATTCCTAAACAAGCCATGATATCACTTTGTTTTAAATATTGCCTGATGAGTGAGACAATTGCATAATGCATTGCGTAATCCCAAGAACTGCATTATGCTTGCATCAAGATAAAGATGCTTTAGCGAAACAATTGTTGTATGTATGTATATATATATTTGGTATTTCGCTAAATTTTTTTGAGAACTACTAGGTCTTAGTAGACACAACATGTGAGCTATTTCTAGCATATTAAATGTCCACCCTACTGGTCATCTTTCTATATATAAAAATATACCTGAGGAATTTCAACCATGCTTCGTGGTCTGCTACCACAACAGCTCCTTTATAGGATCCAGTTAGCTCAAGACATCATCAGGAGGAACCACGTCCGGTTTCGGCCCCTACTCCTCTACCGTTTTGACGTGGCGGGGCCACCCCCTTTCGGAGGTGTCTTCAGCTCTGGTGTTGGGTGCATGTCTTCTTTCACTGTTTGTGACTGTTCTAATTCAACTGTGGAACGTCCCTCGCTATGGTTATTTTCCAGGAGGTTCTGGCCACATGTCTTACGGTTCATCAACCCGCGTTGTTAAATTACTTTCTTCCGACATACCTTCCCTTGGTGGATTCGGATCCAGTTAGCTGAAGACATCATCAGGAGGAACCACGTCCGGTTTCGGCCCCTACTCCTCTACCGTTTTGACGTGGCGGGCCCCTCCTTTCGGAGGTGTCTTCAGCTCTGGTATTGGGTGTATGTCTTCTTTCTTCTATTCTCTGGCCTCTTCGATGCAGCATCAACGAGTGTCAGCGTCCGACTGATCGTCATGTCAAGTTCCCTTTTTTATATCTGCTGCTAGACTCCAGCAGGCAGCCCCAGCTAGTTGTCACGTGACACTGTCTAAATTTCCCGCTGCTAGGGTCCAGTAGGCAGCACCAGCAAGTTGTTACATGACACTGTCTAAACTTCCCGCTGCTAGGCTCCAGCAAGTAGCCCCAGCAAGTTGTCACATGACACTTAGATTTCAGATATTTTTTCTGAATCTCTCGGATTCTTTAAATATGCTAGCTTCCTGGTAATAAATCGATATTAATTAATATCTGATTTTTACCCAATGTATATATATATATATATATATATATATATATATATATATATATATATATATATATATATATATATATATATATATATATATATATATATATATATATATATATATATATATATATATATATATATATAGTATATATATATATATATATATATATATATATATATATATATATATATATATATATATATATATATATATATATATATATATATATATATATATATATATATATATATATATATATATATATATATATATATATATATATATATATATATATATATATATATATATATATATATATATATATATATATATATATATATATATATATATATATATATATATATATATATATATAT
>NC_142940.1:18940199-18972472 GCF_046866305.1 Octopus bimaculoides | reverse complement strand
CCCCAGGACTTACTTTTTAAGCCTGGTACTTATTCTCTCGGTCTCTATTGCTGGACCGTTAAGTTACGGGTACGTAAACACACCCACACCGGCTGTCAAGTGGGGATGGGAGGGACAAACACAGGCACCACACACAGATGTCTCTTCTATTACTCTATTATTCTATCACTCTTTCGTTTTCTCTCTTCTTCTCTCTAATTCTTTTTATCTCCTCTTCTCTCCTTCTCGTTTTTTTCTCTCTTACCCTTTCTCTAATTTTTTCTCTCCTCTTCGCCGTTCTCTGTCTATCACTCTCTCACCCTCACTCTCCTCCTTTGATCTCTCGTGGTTCCCAGGTGACCATCGGCCATCTTTCTTCTTTCCCTAAGTTGTTTCTTTTTTTCGTTCTGATACAGTTGGATGAAACAGACCTATTCTTGTATGTCTCCTCTCCAGGCCTGCTTCTTCGCGTTCGCTACCTCACTTCGTTTAGGCTTAGCACAACTTCCTGTTTGTTTTCATTGTCCTGTTTTTGTTACAAATTTTGACCTTCCAGAAAATTCCAAATTTTATTTAATTTACTTTGAGGGAACAACTATTTTATCGAAGGCGTATCTTGTAAAATGCTCGAAATACGGATTAGAAAAACAGTCTACAACTGATGAAGGGCCGTTCTTTGTGTTGCGTGTCATGTTTTCCATTTGTTTCCTTTGTTGTTCGCAAAAAAGTTCATATTTCATGTATTCGTATTTCGTATTCCATATTTTTGTATTTTTTGTATTTTACGTTCTATGACGTCCTGTGCCCACATATGCATATGTATATACGTATATATGTAAGTATGTACATATACGTATGTATACATGCATATATATATCATTTATATTATATATATATATATATTTATATACACACACACACAACAAGCTTCTTTCTGTTTCTGTCAACCAAACCAATTTCACTCACAAGGCTTTGGTCGGCTCGAGGCTATAGTAGAAGACACTTGCCCAAGATGACACGCAGTGCGACTGAACCCAGAACCATGTGGCTGGAAAGCAAGCTTCTTACCACACACCTACAGAGAGTGCGAGAGAGAGAAAATCGAAAGTTATTATACGTTTGTATGTCCAATTAAGAGTAAAGATAGCCATTACATGTAAATAAAAATGTAAGTGAAAACATCACACACACACACACACACACATTCATACATACAGATAGATAGATAGATAGATAGATAGATAGATAGATAGATAGATAGATAGATAGATAGATAGACAGACAGACAGACAGACAGACAGACAGACAGACAGATAGATAGATAGACAGATTAGATAGATAGATAGATAGATAGATAGATAGATAGATAGATAGATAGATAGATAGACATTATTTATACTTTTACAAGATTGCTGACAGTGACCTCGAAGTTTCGGCCTTCTAACCTTCATAGAACTGAAGTGCATTTAAATTCATCTTTGCTTCACATTTCATATAGTCTCTGCTACGCGTGCGCTTTTAAGTGCGTATGGGTGTGTGTGTGTATGTATGTGTGTACACACACACCCACGCACACACATACCCACACATATATATAATAAATCATATATAATATATATAAACAACGAGAAAAAATGGAAAACAGGACAAGTAAACACAGAGAAAGGTCCCTTCATCAGTTGTCGGCTGTCTATCTACTCCTCATTTCGAGCATTCAACGACAATATGAGTCTTCAAAGACAGTTGCTCCCATAAATTCTAAAATAAAATTTAGGATTTATGGACGGTCAAAGTTGGGAACAAAAACATGGCAGTAGAGACATACAAGGAAACTGAACGAAAAGAAAATTCAGGGTCGTTAGACCACAACGAGAGGAAAATTATGAATGCTGGGAGAAACACTTTTTTTTGAAAAGACAAAAGATAGAAGAGAGAGATAAAAACACGTCTGTCCTTCTGAACTTCCGTGCAAGAAAAGAAAGATGGTCACGTTAGGAAAAGAAAGATGGTCATGTCAGGAAAAGAAAGATGGACGATGGTCACGTGTGAACAACGAGAGAGAGAGAGAGAGAGAGAGAGAGAGAGAGAAAGAAGGGAAAGCGAGAGAAAGAGAAAGAGGGAGAGAGAGAAAGAGAAAGAGGGGAGAGAGAAAGAGAAATAGGGGAGAGAGAAAGAGAAATAGGGGAGAGAGAAAGAGAAAGAGGGGAGAGAGAAAGAGAAAGAGAAAGAGGGGAGAGAGAAAGAGAAAGAGGGGAGAGAGAAAGAGAAAGAGGGGAGAGAGAAAGACAGAGAAAAAAACAGTGAGGCAGCTAGTTAGCAAAGTTTCACCAGAATGGAAAACAATAAATGTCATTAAATATGACTCAGAGTGTTAGAACACCTACACTGCTAGAAATAGAGCTAAATGGCTTTGTTTCTGTCGTCAACGCACATATAATTGTATACATAAATGCAGGCAGCGACCGTAGATGGCCGGAAACTAGCGACAGGTGATGCCTCCTTACCCCGTATTCTCTCAGCATTAGACAGAAGCATCGTCAGTAGAGTCAGTACAGTTCGCACAGATACAATTTGTAATCATACTTAAGTAAAGATCTGTGGTATCTCATCCCATTCAGTAATTATTGTTCCATGAGTTGTGTCCCTTGAAGAAACTTGTTCGGATAACTTGAAGGTTATAGGCTATTTTTTCTTTTATTTGTTTTGGGATAATATAAAAAAGCGAGCAGGCCCGTCGAGAAAAAGAAATTGTATCGCAACATGGTTATGTGTTCTGAGCCCGATTTGTGTAAGAGGCGTATGGCACAAGGAACCAACCTTGGATGAATCGTAAACGGTAAACACCCCCTTTGGTCATGACTGACCATGGGATTGCACCTAGGAATTTTCCCTCCAAGGTACATGTCTGTTTGTTAATGGAAGACCAGCAGTCGCCCATGTATACAAGCCTCTCCACTCCACGCTACCTATGTTATCCAAGGGAAAGGCAAAAGCCGATACAGCTTAACCCCAGTGATGTCGCAACTTATTTCTACATCTGAGCGAACTGAGGCAACATGAAATAAAGTGTCTTGCTCAAGAACACAATACACTGCCTGGGCCTGGAATCGAACTCACAACCTCATAATTGTGAGCCCGACGCTTTAACCACTGAGAAATGCGACTTCACATGTAAACTGAATAGCAAACTTGGTGTTAAGGTCGCTTGGGCAATATTGGTGGTTTATTCTCTACACTGAGCAAATGATTTAGGATTCGTATATGTATGTATGTATGTATGTACGTACGTACGTATGTACGTATGTATGTATGTATGTATTTATGTATGTCGGTATGTATGTATGTATATACGTACGTACGTATGGTATCTATGCATCAAGAGAGAGATATGCTATTTCAGGCTTTTATTTCTTTCTCTTTTTCTTTTTCTTCCTATTTTATATTTAAATAGATAAGTATTGGATCGAGTTGGTAAATGGTTGACCAACCTACAATATGTTCGGCGGTTAATGTCATATCACCAATCGCACATTCGATGGTTCATATCCTAGCACAAAACACACGCTTGGCAGTGGCTGATGTTCGATCATAAAGCATGCTCGGAAGTCCATGTCCTGTCACCAAACGCACGCTGGGAGGTTCACACTATGTCACCAGCACTGCATTTTTGCCTCCAGTAAATATGCTTAGCTAACACTATCCCATTTCATCTAGATCTCTATCTATTATTGTTCTATACCTGTTATTGCTTTGTAGCACCAGATTAGTTCTGACTTAGTTTATGCATTCCTTATAGACTGTTGACTGAACGTCTGGATATACCTCAATTTAGAAGGGGAGCATATTGCCCATTCTGACATTCCGTGGTTAATTATATGTGAGTTAGTGTAACAGATTCGACATGTTAGATTCTCGTTAATCTTTATTCTGTTCCTGTGGGTTTATATTCTGAGAGATGCGGGCAAGAAAAAACTTGATCTGCACAGGACGGCTGTCTCTATTATATACTTGTCATTGTTGCTATGCTTGCCAGTGCACTGTTCGGAGCTATTGCCGATTTTAATGTTGCTACTACTGTGTGTGTGTATGTGTGTGTGTGTGTGTGTGATTTTTATCATCGTGTGCACTGAGTGGGAGACATAGTGTTTTTGTTTTTTTCAAATGCTATTTCTGTTATAGTTCACTAAGTTGTTTCGCATGTTTTTTCATTGTTTTGTTTTTTAAGATTGCTTGTGTTTGCAGTTGCAGTAACTGTAAGCACATTGTAATTTTCATATTCCGTGAGGTTATTGTAATTCTACTGAAAGCTTCCTTTTCGTGTACTGTCTCAACATTGGTAAACACTAATAATTTCTTGTTTAGCCGATAGTTGTTCACAGATATGTTTTAACTCAGCAGTATTTATCACTTAAATGCTCTGAGCAAAAAAGAGAACCGCTATATGATTACTCGACTTACAAAAAAAGCAACGAAATATATCTTAAACTACCACCCATTTCTTATTTTTAAAACAATGAAGGATAAATTAGCTGATGCAATCGAAAATAAGCTATGTCCCCAAAAATGAAAAGGTCACGGGTGGAATGCCTTTGGCTAGAGATGTGCTTGATCTGTGTTAATTTGGAACTAGACCACATACACAAATACTTTCAAGCTAGAACATTGAGTGAAGGTGAACATGGTATCTATTTTTATGAAATAGAAAGATTTCTATGAAATACAGAAAGATTCCAGTAAGGGCCAAATAACCTAATCGGTACCAATCATGATTCAGGAACAACTAGGAAATAATCTATCAGGGCCACAATTAACTTAACTACTTAAGAAAGAGCCTGAACTGATAAGGCTTAGGCAGGAGGAAAGATAATTATTGTAGTTTAGGTCCATGCTAGCTCTCATCGAGCAAACTTTTGATAAAAGACATTCCAGAAATCTAAACAGATTGTCTGAGACTGAAAAAATAGCAATAATACTTCTCACCGATTAAACCTTCAATAGCTCTGTTACACTGATTATTAGTTGACCATGTGAGGTTACCACTCAATTACATTGTCACTTAGTAGGCTCTTGTCCATCATCACTGTTGTAAACACTCCACTGAACAAATGACTTTGATTCATTTAAGTGTATCGTCTAAATCAGTGGTTCTCAACCGGGGTCCATATAGCCTCTGAGGGTCGACGTAAGATTCTTGTGGGTCCGCGCAACAAAATAGTAAATTGGGGACCTACAATAGTATTTCAATGGCCCCTAAAAATATTTTGCTTTAGATGTATGTATTGATATATATTAAAAGAAACAGCCATTTTACATTATTCGACCAATACAAGTGAATGAGTGAAATACAAAATAGGAATTGTGGAATAAGTTTCCATTAAACTAATTTTTAAACATCGAATGGTTTTATGGTCCATCAGAATAAAATAGTAATCAAAGGGGTCCACAGATTAAAGAAATCGTTGAGAAACCCTGGTCTAAGGGAGTCAATGGCGAAGGATTGAGCTACTACGAGAGGGTGCTGAAAATTTCCTGGCTTTAAGGGTATTACGAAAGGTCTGGTTGGAGGCCTAACCTTCCGAGATCTCTTAAAGGAGTTAGAAAACTGAAGGACAGATGCAGTGTGTGTGAATCTGAGAGGGGGAATATGTTGAATAAAATCATAATTAACTGATCCTCCTGTATTTTCTTTTAGCCAAAGCCAGTAACTCTTCAGCCCCACTCACAGATCTCAGTCTTCCAAACATTACACTGTTAGGTTAATTTTCTGCATCAATATCTTCAAATATATTTGTCTAAAGCTTCATGTCTATGATAAGAAACATGCGTTTATATCTTGTTTTTTTTTTGTTTTTTTTTTGTTAATAGGAACAACTTGCGACATATTGCTACATAAAACCACTGCAAGACTTATCCAAACAGCGAGCACATATCAGACGAAGTCGACAAGTGTCTCTCACGATGAAGACTCTCAGAAAAGCGTATCACATGTCACAACAGCTACGACAACATCTCGACATCTTTATGAAGCTAGTACAATCATGTCAGATACTACACTTAAAGTAAAATTAAATGTTACAGCCGCGAAGACATCAAGGTCTCCGCCAGTCACAAAACAATTTCACACAGATGCAACCTCTGAAACAACAATCCCATCTAAGGCTACATCTAGCTCTCTACCAATATTTAGCGTACAAAAATATGAAACAACTGGTAGTACACTGATACGCTCTTCTATTTCAGAGCACGACACTGACACAAATATAACTACATCCACAGCGTCACCTGCTTCATTGAGACGGGAAGCTTTTGATACTAGTCGAACAGTTATTGCAGTTAGTGATGATAGTACAGATAAAAACGCCTCATCAACCCAACCAGCAGTCACACCGAGTTTCCTCTTTGAAACTGATATGACAAAGAAAAAGAAAGGTATAACAACAAAACTACATTCTACAATGGACCTTGTAACTTCAGAAGTTATGGAAACAGAAAAGTCTTTAATGCCTACCCAGTTTAGAAAGGCAACGACAGAAGAGCATTTAAAATCAGACTCAACACTAGCAGTCACATTTCAACCTGATCTTGGTGATACAACAGATGACTTTACAGAAATAAAGGAGAAGAGTTCGTTTGATTCTTTTGCAGCCGACATTAGCAGGGCTACAATCACTGAAGCAAATATCACTTCAACGACCCAGCTTACAGACACAAGACTTCCAGGCTATTATGTATCTGAGGATGTTACTGAATTGACTGAAATTAGCAGGACAAATATATCTACGACTCGTGTTTTAGACGAAACTATTACTGTTAGGGAAAACGAAACAGATTTCAATATGTCGTCTGTTCAACCAACGACATCTCTCTTTCTTACAACTAATATAACAGAAGAAGAATACTCTACACATATACCTGAAAATACCACAATATCATTCACACCAATTAAAGATAGTACTGACAGTGTAACAAGTGAAACGGTAAGATCAGACTCAACGTCACAGACTATACAACAGACTCGTCTTGGAACAGAAAGCGATGTGACCAAATTAATGGAGAAGACTTCATTCGGAATCAATGAAACAGAAATAGAGAATATAACAGTACATTTCGATTACAAAATTTCAGCATCTGATCATTTAACAACCAATATTAGCAGCGTTGCACCAGTAAAATCAGATATCACTTCATCAACCCTGTTTATTGACGCAAAAGTTTCAGATTATTATGTATCTGAAGATATAACTACATTGACTGAGATTAACCGAACAAATATATCTTCACAAACATCAGAAGTAACAATGTCACATTCATCACCGAGACAGCCAACAGATCATTTTCTATTTACTGACGATTTCATCGATCAATTCAATGCAACAACAGAAAAAGGCCCGTCGAAATCAGAGAATATCACAGATTTTTCTAGAGAAAATGCGACTGATAAATTAAACCAAACCATTGAAAAATCTACTACATTACATACCAGCACAATAAGCAAAGATGACGAAATGTTCTATAATGATACAAAAACAGTCGAAGCAATCTCATTACCATCTGAATCTTCTCATGATACCAGTTCCGTTCCAGCCATTCCACAAATATATACAGCAGACGAAATAGTCTTCAAAACTTTTGCTTCGGTTGAGGAGGGAAAAGCTATATATCCTACTACAGAGCCAACGAGCATTCGTATTGAAACATCAGACAGTTGGGTTGAAAACGTTACAATTCAGACAGCTAAAGAATCCAGCACAGAAGATTTCACTAAACTATTGGAAACACAATCTGTAAGTAGCGTGAGAAATTACACTGGATATAGTGCAACTGACTACAACACGAGTAAAATGTCAACAGGGGAATTAAAAGAACTTAAAACCGATTCTTCATTTACTATAGATGCAACAAACACCGCGATTGAATCGTCATCTAAGCTAATTCGGTTCGTATCTTACCTTGATAATGCTACAACGGCTTTTCAGAATGAAGCATCTAGCAAACATGGTGGCGAAGAAACTATGACCAGTAGTGTTATTACTGCAGGAGTAAATGAAACCTATTTTAGTGTGTCACCAACTCAATCAACATCCAGATCTCCTCTCTTTCCTGAAACTATTGAAACAAAGGAAGAATATTCTACACATACAGCTCCGAATGACACGGTGTCATTCACTCCTATTAAAGATTTTACTGATAGTGTAACACGGCAGACTAGTCATGAAACAGAAGGCGATACGACCAAAGTAACGGAGAAGACCTCATTCGGAATCAATGAAACAGAAACAGAGAATGTAACAGTAGTTTTCGATTACAAAATTTCAACATCTGATCATTTAACAACCAATATAAGCAGCGTTGCACCAGTAAAATCAGATATCACTTCATCAACTCTGTCTACTGACGCAAAAGTTTCAGATTATTATGTATCTGAAGATATAACTACATTGACTGAGATTAACCGAACAAATATATCTTCACAAACATCAGAAGTAACAATGTCACATTCATCACCGAGACAGCCGACAGATCATTTTCTATTTACTGAAGATTTCATCGATCAATTCAATGCAACAACAGAAAAAGGCCCGTCGAAATCAGAGAATATCACAGATTTCTCTAGAGAGTGCACAACTGATAAATTAAACCAGACCATTGAAAATTCTACTACATTACATACCAGCACAATAAGCAAAGATGACGAAATGTTCTATAATGATACAAAAACAGTCGAAGCAATCTCATTACCATCTGAATCTTCTCATGATACCAGTTCCGTTCCAGCCATTCCACAAATATATACAGCAGACGAAATAGTCTTCAAAACTTTTGCTTCGATTCAGGAGGGAAAAGCTATATATCCTGCTACAGAACCAACGAGCATTCGTATTGAAACATCAGACAGTTGGGTTGAAAACGTTACAACTCAGACAGCTAAAGAATCCAGCACAGATGATTTCACTAAACTATTGGAAACACAATCTGTAAGTAGCGTGAGAAATTACACTGGATATAGTGCAACTGACTACAACACGAGTAAAATGTCAACAGAGGAGGCAAAAGCACTTAGAACCGAAGTTTTATTTACTACGGAATCAACAAACATATCGACTCAATCATCATCAGAAGTAAGTCGGTTCGTACCTTACCTTGACAATATTACAGCAGCTTTTCAGCGTAAAACTGACGAAGAAACTGTAACCAGCAATGTTACTATTGTTGGAGAAAACGAAACAGATATCAATGTGTCGTCTGTTCAACCAACAACATCTCTCTTTCTTGCAACTAATATAACAGAAGAAGAATACTCTACACATATATCTGCAAATTCCACAATATCATTCACACCAGTTAAAGATAGTACTGACAGTGTAACAACAAGTGAAACGGTAAGATCAGACTCAACGTCACAGACTATACAACAGACTCGTCTTGGAACAGAAGACGATGCGACCAAAGTAACGGAGAAGACCTCATTCGGAATCAATGAAACAGAAACAGAGAATGTAACAGTAGTTTTCGATTACAAAATTTCAACATCTGATCATTTAACAACCAATATAAGCAGCGTTGCACCAGTAAAATCAGATATCACTTCATCAACTCTGTCTACTGACGCAAAAGTTTCAGATTATTATGTATCTGAAGATATAACTACATTGACTGAGATTAACCGAACAAATATATCTTCACAAACATCAGAAGTAACAATGTCACATTCATCACCGAGACAGCCGACAGATCATTTTCTATTTACTGAAGATTTCATCGATCAATTCAATGCAACAACAGAAAAAGGCCCGTCGAAATCAGAGAATATCACAGATTTCTCTAGAGAGTGCACAACTGATAAATTAAACCAGACCATTGAAAATTCTACTACATTACATACCAGCACAATAAGCAAAGATGACGAAATGTTCTATAATGATACAAAAACAGTCGAAGCAATCTCATTACCATCTGAATCTTCTCATGATACCAGTTCCGTTCCAGCCATTCCACAAATATATACAGCAGACGAAATAGTCTTCAAAACTTTTGCTTCGATTCAGGAGGGAAAAGCTATATATCCTGCTACAGAACCAACGAGCATTCGTATTGAAACATCAGACAGTTGGGTTGAAAACGTTACAACTCAGACAGCTAAAGAATCCAGCACAGATGATTTCACTAAACTATTGGAAACACAATCTGTAAGTAGCGTGAGAAATTACACTGGATATAGTGCAACTGACTACAACACGAGTAAAATGTCAACAGAGGAGGCAAAAGCACTTAGAACCGAAGTTTTATTTACTACGGAATCAACAAACATATCGACTCAATCATCATCAGAAGTAAGTCGGTTCGTACCTTACCTTGACAATATTACAGCAGCTTTTCAGCGTAAAACTGACGAAGAAACTGTAACCAGCAATGTTGCTATTGTTGGAGAAAACGAAACAGATATCAATGTGTCGTCTGTTCAACCAACAACATCTCTCTTTCTTGCAACTAATATAACAGAAGAAGAATACTCTACACATATATCTGCAAATTCCACAATATCATTCACACCAGTTAAAGATAGTACTGACAGTGTAACAACAAGTGAAACGGTAAGATCAGACTCAACGTCACAGACTATACAACAGACTCGTCTTGGAACAGAAGACGATGCGACCAAAGTAACGGAGAAGACCTCATTCGGAATCAATGAAACAGAAACAGAGAATGTAACAGTAGTTTTCGATTACAAAATTTCAACATCTGATCATTTAACAACCAATATAAGCAGCGTTGCACCAGTAAAATCAGATATCACTTCATCAACTGTGTCTACGGACGCAAAAGTTTCAGATTATTATGTATCTGAAGATATAACTACATTGACTGAGATTAACCGAACAAATATATCTTCACAAACATCAGAAGTAACAATGTCACATTCATCACCGAGACAGCCAACAGATCATTTTCTATTTACTGAAGATTTCATCGGTCAATTCAATACAACAACAGAAAAAGGCCCGTCGAAATCAGAGAATATCACAGATTTCTCTAGAGAAAATACGACTGATAAATTAAACCAAACCATTGAAAAATCTACTACATTACATACCAGCACAATAAGCAAAGATGACGAAATGTTCTATACTGATACAAAAACAGTCGAAGCAATCTCATTACCAACTGAATCTTCTCATGATACCAGTTCCGTTCCAGCCATTCCACAAATATATACAACAGACGAAATAGTCTTCAAAACTTTTGCTTCGGTTGAGGAGGGAAAAACTATATATCCTACTACAGAACCAACGAGCATTCGTATTGAAACATCAGACAGTTGGGTTGAAAACGTTACAATTCAGACAGCTAAAGAATCCAGCACAGATGATTTCACTAAACTATTGGAAACACAATCTGTAAGTAGCGTGAGAAATTACACTGGATATAGTGCAACTGACTACAACACGAGTAAAATGTCAACAGAGGAGGCAAAAGCACTTAGAACCGAAGTTTTATTTACTACGGAATCAACAAACATATCGACTCAATCATCATCAGAAGTAAGTCGGTTCGTACCTTACCTTGACAATATTACAGCAGCTTTTCAGCGTAAAACTGACGAAGAAACTGTAACCAGCAATGTTACTATTGTTGGAGAAAACGAAACAGATATCAATGTGTCGTCTGTTCAACCAACAACATCTCTCTTTCTTGCAACTAATATAACAGAAGAAGAATACTCTACACATATACCTGCAAATACCACAATATCAATCACACCAGTTAAAGATAGTACTGACAGTGTAACAACAAGTGAAACGGTAAGATCAGACTCAACGTCACAGACTATACAACAGACTCGTCTTGGAACAGAAAGCGATGTGACCAAATTAATGGAGAAGACCTCATTCGGAATCAATGAAACAGAAACAGAGAATGTAACAGTAGTTTTCGATTACAAAATTTCAACATCTGATCATTTAACAACCAATATAAGCAGCGTTGCACCAATAGAATCAGATATCACTTCATCAACTCTGTCTACTGACGCAAAAGTTTCAGATTATTATGTATCTGAAGATATAACTACATTGACTGAGATTAACCGAACAAATATATCTTCACAAACATCAGAAGTAACAATGTCACATTCATCACCGAGACAGCCAACAGATCATTTTCTATTTACTGAAGATTTCATCGGTCAATTCAATACAACAACAGAAAAAGGCCCGTCGAAATCAGAGAATATCACAGATTTCTCTAGAGAAAATACGACTGATAAATTAAGCTATACAACCAAAAGTAGTGCTTCATCCAGCTCGAAAACAAATATAACCGATGAAGTCTCCAGGACTGCAGAGTTTATTGATAAGAGCAATATTTATAACTTAACTGAATCAATAATCAGTAATATCAATGCTACATATAGTTCAGATCATATTACCACAACACTAATGTCGAAGATTATTAATATTACAACTTACAGACCTAAAAGTATACAAACTGATTCTGATTTCCGCACAACCCAATTTGCTATTCACGATATAACGCCTAACGTGTCTTTGGCTGACCAATATATCTCCAGTGCAGAAACGATTTCAATTCAAAATGCCACAGCAAAAATAAGTTCCATTGTTTCTAACAGAACAAGAGCCACATCATTGTCATACAGTATTTTCAGTGAAAGAACAAAACTTCCAAGAAGAGAAATTACAACAGCGTCAACAAAGATGTTAACAACGCCCCGATCTTCGACAATTTCAACTCGTCCCAGTAAAATAAACGCAACTATGAAACCATCTATCAAAGTTTGTATTTCTGTCAGAATTAAAATTCCGAAAACAGTTGCAAGTGCCAATAGAATTAGTAATCATACGAAGTTATCAAAACGATTGTGCTGGATAGTAAACAAATTATCAATGTTCAAATTTCCAGATCAGTCAACTAAAAAGTCAGCGGCGACAAATATTGCTACTTCTATATCTTGGTTGACGAAGTCTATGATTGCAATAATTCCATCCAAGTATAAGTATACTTACTTCAGCATGAGGATGATTGTTAATTGGGTACAACGAAGATTAAGACTGTTTTTCAATTTTAATTGGTTAAGTTTGCACCGGTTTAAATCCACATGTATTGTATTGGTTATAAAACCTGCGACTGTTGGTAAAGCTGTTGCGCAGCAACCAAATTCAATTTCCGGTTCTGTTAGCCATAAGCAACAGGGAACATTAAAACTTAAGGTATGTCGACCAGCGAAGCAGTTAACAACAACCACATCCACCAGATTAACTACAACAAAAACAGCAAGTTCCTTAACCGTTTTCAAGTACGAAAACAAAACACATGTGGAAAGGAAAATTACACACCCTGGAAATCCCGCGCCAGTCTTCAGAGTCGTGTCTACGGCAAAACGCTATTATCATTACGGAAAGAACGTTATCGGGAAAATTTATCGAAAGAACCAGCGCATACTTCAGAAAACGTTGACTAAGCTTTCTAACTTGTGGAGGGGTGTAAATCAAATAACAAATAGATTGTACCAACCTGCAACAAATAGAAGACAAGGCATACGTAAGTTGTGGACCAATGCTTGGGTAGGAGCGCAAAAAGCTTACGAAAAGTCCCAATTGCTTGTTAGGAAAACTTACATGAGAGTGGTACATACATTTTCCTCAGTGTTTGATCAAGCAAGGTCTACAACAGCAACTAAAATCCGTCAATATTATAATTCATACCGCAATTATTATAATAATTATCTCACGCATGTACAAAATACAGCACAATATTTCAAGAAAAATTACGATTATTACACTAAAAATCTACGAAACTATTGGAACCGATATGTCACATAGCTTACAAGCCACCCACCATCTTGACAAAGTCGGCATTGGACCAGTTTTCCTCACTTTTGGTGAAGCACCTATGAAAGTGTATTTATAGAGCTTCGGATTGGAGTCAGAATATTTGTACCTTGAAACTCTCTATAATTTAAAGATTTAGCTTTCCACAAATATTCTATTACCATGATTTAACAGTGGCTCAAAAATAGTTAAATGTTTTATTCAAGAGTGTAAAAAGGTCGAAGAGATATATGCACAGGGAGAAAAAAATCGAAGAGATACACACACACACACACACACACACACACACACACACACGCACCACGCACGCACGCACGCACACAAAAAAATAAGAATTTTACTGTCCAACATGCAGAAGCTACTATAAAAGAGAGAGACCAAGACAAGAAATAAATTCTTAACAAATATGCATCGGGGCTGAGGTTAATTGTATCACCATCATCGAAAGAAATGTCAGTAAATCTGTTTGTATTTATAAAGTAAATATATTTCTAATAAATGTTCTCTATCTATTCATTCATTAAAACAGAAATTACCTGCAGCTTCTCCTCCACACAACCACCCGCTCAAAAGTCATTTACATCTGCATCTGATCTAAAATAACAAAGTCTTACTTTCTTTTCCAACCAGTGGAGGCGCAATAGCCCAGTGGTTAGGGCAGCGGACTCGCGGTCATAGGATCGCGGTTTCGATTCCCAGACCGGGCTTTGTGAGTGTTTATTGAGCGAAACACCTAAAGCTCCACGAGGCTCCGGTAGGGGTTGGTGGCGAACCCTGCAGTACTCTTTCACCACAACTTTCTCTCATTCTTACTTCCTGTTTTCAAAGGGTCAGCCTTGTCACACTGTGTCACGTTGAATATCCCCGAGAACTACGTTAAGGGTACACGTGTCAGTGGAGTGCTCAGCCACTTGCACGTTAATTTCACGAGCAGGCTGTTCCGTTGATCGGATCAACTGGAACCCTCGGCGTCGTAAGCGACGAAGCGCCAACACAAAAAAACTTTCTTTTCCAACCAATTCATTAAGTTTCACCAATATTATCACATACATTTTATTCTCTGTTTCAGATCAGTTTTATATTTCTGCCGCTTTTCCTATTTCCTGTCATATTGGTTTTAAACTTTGGCAAAGGCCAGCAAATTCAGGGGATGGGTAAGTCAATTGCATCGACCTCCTGTCCTCAACCGGTACTTATTTTATCGACTCCGAAAGAATGACGGGCAAAGTCAATCGCGGCAGAATTTGAACGTAAAGACGGACGAAATGCCGTTAAGCTTTTTAACCCGGCGTGCTGACGATTCTAACGATTCTGTCAGTTCGCCGCCTTAATTTCCTGTCTGATTCCAAATTTTTACACAAGACCAGCAATCTATATCGACCCCAATGTTCAACTGGTATTTATTTTATGGACTCCGAAGGAATGAAAAGCAAAGTCAATCTCGGCGGAATTAAAACTCAGAACGAAACGCCGCTAACGATTCTTCCAGCTTACCGCCTTAACTTCTTGTCATATTAAATGAGTTAAAGACTCAACTTCCATTGCATAAACCAGTGTTTCTCAGCCTTTTTACCCTTGCGTAACCCTTAAAATAAATTACGTTTCAAGAAACTCCTGCACACAAAAAAAAACTATATACCATATCTTTCTCATATTTTTTTCATCGTAGTTCACATGGTAAATATCATATATCTAAGGCCAACAGGTTTTGGAGTCTGACGATACGCTACATATGTATATATATATATATATATATATATATATATGTGTGTGTGTGTGTGTGTGTGTGTGTGTGTGTGTGTGTGGTGTGTGTGTGTGTGTGTGTGTGTGTGTGTGTGTGTGTGTACTCTTTTACACTTTACTCTTTTACTTGTTTCAGTCATTTGACTGCGGCCATGTCGAGAAAATCGACCCCAGGACATATTCTTTGTAAACCTAGCACTTATTCTATCGGTCTCTTTTTGCCGAACCGTTAAGTTACGGGGACGTAAACACACCAGCATCGGTTGTCAAGCGATGGTGGGGGGACAAACACAGACACACAAACACACACACATATATATATATATATATATACATATATACGACGGGCTTCTTTCAGTTTCCGTCTACTAAATCCACTCACAAGGCTTTGGTCGGTCCGAGGCTATAGTAGAAGACACTTGCCCAAGGTGTCACGCAGTGGGACTGAACCCGGAACCATATGGCTGGTAAGCAAGCTACTTACCACACAGCCATATATATAATCATATATATATTGTAATATTGTAATATTACAATATTACAATATCACAATGACCAATAATATGTTGTACTTGTATAGTTATATTACGATCATGTTTAGTCAGTTCCATCTACTACCACCAATCAACAAGGGAGACTTGATCTTCTAGAAATGGCAACCCAATCTCCCTCAAGTCCCGGTCAGGATTAACAATTAAACGATATAAGGTCGTGCTTAGAACAGCCCACGAAGTAAAAAATACAAACTGCTACTGCTGGGCTCAATGCCGGATTTATCATGGTGCAAATAGCAAATTAAAAGTGTTACGAATTTGTATATTTTCTTCTTCCCTTCGATACAAATAAATCATTTGTTTCTTTTGCTTTCACCAATTTAATGTTAAGTAAAAACTTTAGAACAGTTTATATGTAATACAGTTCTATATTTAAGAGATGAGGAATTATGTACATTATTTACATTATTTACATTATTTACATTCGACGGATATTTGTCCTCATCTTGTTTGTTGTTAACACAACGTTTCGGCTGATATACCCTGCAACCTTCATCAAGTGTCTTGGAGCATATGCCGTAGTGGTTAAGAGCACGGGCTACTAACTCCAAGATTCCGAGTTCGATTCTAAGCAGTGACCTGAACAATAAAAAAAATAATAATAATAACATCGAAAAATACCTTCGGAATGAGAATCCGGGTTCGAAATTTCCCCCAAGACACCTGAAGAAGGCTGGAGGGTATATCAGCCGAAACGTTGTGTTAACAACAAACAAGATGAGGACAAATATCCGTCGAATGTAAATAATGTAAATAAGTTTATATGTAATAATATGTAATAATATTACATGTAATACATATTAGCTTAAAAGTCTGTGCGGACTTTTAAGCTAGCTCCTGCGGAAGGCTAATTGGGTCTGCGGCCCAAGACTAAAGAGAACTAAATAGCATGACTATAATACGCCTATAATGACTATATGCCCCGGTGGTGCTTGATCAGAGGTGAAGGACGGATGAGAATTAATTCTGTAATGCAATCATTCTTTTGTTCCAGTCCCAAGTTGAATTCCAACTGCTGGCCAATTTGTCCCAGAGTTGTTATCTCGATGTTAAAATTAACGAAGCGAATGTCATTTATCTCTCCCTTGATCTCTGACGTCATCTGACAAGCGCCAACCAAGATGGTGTAGATCAGCCAAGCTTTACTTGCTAGAAACAGCGGCCCAAATGCTTTTAAATCATATCCAAATGCTGGATGTTCAAGAACCAAATGAAGGGCAGATTTTCAATCCTGGGATCATCATGATTCCAAAAAGATCTATGTAGAGCAAATGTAAACTGAGATCCAGGGGGCTCAGACGGACAGACAGAATTTCGCTTTTATTATTATAGATATTGTGTGACATACTTGGGTTTAGTCTGGAGATAAAAACTAAATTTTTTAATCTATTATTTGACATTCAGTATTTGAGGAATCTTGATGCCTTGTCAGTTTGACAATTGAAGGATCGAGGGAGTACCATTGTTGGGTTAGGTCAGCCATAAGCAACCTGCAGCCTGCGACACTTTCTAAATGGCACACCAAACGAAAACTTTTCTTGAAATTGTTTTATTAATGCAGCCCATCTGATAATGAGCCATGTCTTTATGCGGCCTGCTTCTCGAAAAAGGTTGCCCATATAGGCCTTGGATATCAGTTCGCTTTTGTCTGTCTTGCTCAAACTGTTGTCTTTAAACGAAAATATGGACAATGCAGTTCTAGCCACAATGCCTGGAAGTAAGATGTGATGGTCATAGTTGGAGTTCTTTTGATCATAGCTCTTCTCATTCAGACCTCGTTAGGGGCAAAAGAATAACAAACAAGAACTTCAGACCGAGCACGTAGATAATGTTTTCTAGAAACGTTTTATCTTTTTATCTTTTGCCTGTTTCACTCATTTGACTGCGGCCATGCTGGGACACCAACTTAGCCTAGTACTTATTCTATCAGTCTCTTTTTGCCAGGGAACGCAAACGCACCAACACCGGTTGTCAAGTGGTGGGGGACAAACAGACACAAACACACACACACACACACACACACACACACATATATATATATATATATATATATATATATATATATATATATATATATATATATATATATATATATATACGACGGATTTCTTTAAGTTTCCGTCTATCAAATCCACTTACAAGTCTTTGGTCGGCTCGGACCTATTGTAGAAGACACTTGCCCAAGATGCCATACAGTGGGACTGAACTCAGAACCATATCGCTGGGAAGCAAGCTTCGTACCACACAGCCACACTAGCGCCTATGTCTGGAATTTTTTTTTAAATGAAAGAACAGATACGATGGTTAAGGATGGAACTTCGTTGATCAGAGTTTTGTTTATTCAGAGCTTGCTTCGGATTAAACAACGACAACCGATTGTTTTATTGAGTTGATTTAAGATACGCTTTGTTTTCCTTTCATTTTCACACTCTTTTCGTCTTAGAGAATTATTATTAACGATCTTAATACTTAACTTGTTGTTTAGTCTCTGGTCAGCCCTGATTGAAAAGATCAATGATCAAAGATGACTTATTTGTGACCTTCACTATCTCTTCTTTTCTTTATCTGCACACAGTATAGATAGGACTGTATCACTGGTTATTTTTATAAAGACAGTACGATGTGACTTGAGGGTTAGTTAGCTTTTGTTACTATCAGGTTAAACGATCATGCAGAGATTCTTTCGTTAATGAAAAGTGTGATACAGAGTATAAAAACGGTTTTAACGAATATCAATAAAATAAGCACCATCGATATACCAAAGGAAGTGGACTCCACTTCCTTTATAAATCTGTGATCTTGTTTTCTCGAGAAGAAATTATTATTTATTTAGCGACTGAAAGTAGCATAGTGGTAGAAATTACAGAACGCTGACCCAAATTCCTCCTTCAAAGTAGTTAGATTTGATAAACATTATACCCTACAGCTAGCTAAAACAGATTAGACATGACTGTGTTTAAGATATTTGCTTTGTAATTACATGATTTCGGGTTCAATTCCACGGCAGGGCACCTTAGGCATATGTCTTCTACCATAACCTTGGATCGACCAAAACATTTTTGAGTGTGGAAGTTTATCGAATAGATTGTTTCTTTTCATGAGCGGCAAACTTAATCCGTTGCCATACTTATCACCATCAGCCGGTCCCTGGATTTCTTTAGAGGAATTCACTCTGTTCAAGACAATCGAACCAGGTCTCTGATAGCTTTACCTTTTCCCTCTACCAACGTCGAAAGCCCTGAAAATATAGACATGAGCTCTGCCCTTCCTCTTCTGATTAACCCATTAAGAAGGAAAGAAAACAAATCTCCCAGAACTCTATTACAAATACCACTGGCAGATCTGGTGCTTTCTCTCGAAGGTTGTTGAATTTTGAAATTAATTGTCTTGATCGTAGACACAATAAAATGCCACAACGGAAATTAGTCTATTAGAAGGTTTAAATACCTTATTCTCTCAGAAGGAAAACTAAATTATATTGTTACACTTACAGTTTCCTGTATCCTGCCTTATATTACACCCTGGTCAATTTTTCGAACAAAAGACATAATGCTGACAGCAACAAGCAAGGAGATACTAAGTTATCTCTTTGCAGATTGACACTCTGATAAGCAACAACTTAATGGTGACTTCCTTTATCGTTAACAGAATGACTATACAAAACCATTGTTCAACAGAAGAGTCTTGCTGTTTCCTTTGAAACTAAAAGCGTAATACACTCACTCACACTAACAGCAACAACTTCTTAATTTCTTTGCTGCCTCCCACAATTCAAATATTGCTTCACTTGCCACTTATTGTCAACCCAGCTGCTTCATTCCTTTGGTTTACACTTTCTTTTATCTTCTGCGTTTGATCTCCTACACAAATCTTGTTTTCTTTTTCTTGTTTTTCCAAATTGGTTTCTAACGTACGTAGACGGTCAAGCACTTGAGAGAAGAGCATAGTTAATTATGATTACTCCAGTGCATCTATCCTCGTTTATCACACGGGTTTAGCTTTTTAAAAAACGTGATAAATGAATCATCACACACTTTTGTAAATGGAACCAATGATAGACCATTTGACACAAAACTCGCTTCCACTGTCACGTATTTCCTTGATCATCTCTACCTTTTCCTGTAGAGAATACACTTGTCTGCGGCGTTTATTAGGATGAAATGCCTTCCTATGTAATCTGTTCACTTGATGGGGACGAGTACGTCAATACGCATAAAACACAGCCACCCAGCACGGCCGTGTAAGCACAACCGATAATCAATGCATTCTGGGTATCTGAGCATTGTGAGTGATGTCTATGGTGCGTTTTTGCGATAGAAGCATAATCTTGTCATCACAGAACAACCTGACACCGTAACATGGTTGGCAATTGTGTACCGGTTTCACCTCGATCAGTAATGAATGAAACGGTTGTAAGCGAGGCTGCCATTTGCTAGTTCGATGTTTAATCTATTGACCATGGAAGGATGAAAGGCAAAGGTTGAACAAAGATTTAAAGATTTAAAACATCGTACACAATGTAATGAATTTTAGAGACTACGAGAGAAAGCTTCTTCAAGCCCAATCTTCTTTCAGTCTACAGACTACAACCGAAAATTTGAAATACATTGAGAATAGAAAATGAAATTGCTATTCGAGACAGCTTGCCAACCAGTCCAGGAATCGAACCTACGATTTTATATTCGTGAACCCAACACTCTAACCATAAGGTCGTATGAGTCGAGCACTGGGGTTCAATGTAATCTACTAGCGTCCCTCCCCAAAAATTTCAGGCCTTGTGCCTATAGTAGAAAGGAAAATTATATATATATATATATATATAAAGTTTTAGACAAACCTTTGTGATAGTGGATTTTCATCGATGAGTTCTTGAAACTTGGTTCTTTTCTCTAAAACTATATATTTTTATATATATTTTAATCTATAAGACTCAATTTAATTTTAATTTTTTATAAATTGATTTTAATTGAGCTTTTACCTGTAATTTTGGATTTTGTCCCTAATATTATTTTATATATATATATATATATATATATATATATATATATATATATATATACATACATATACACACACACACACACACACATATATATATATACGGCAAATAAGAAAGTGGGGAGGGTATAAAATCGTCAGACACCAGCTGGTAAACATTCCAGTATGTCTATTCAAATGTATTGGATGAATCCGCATACATGTATTAGTGGTACAGATTATCAAGTTGAAAAAGTTGGTAATTGCATAAACAAGGGTGTGGAAGCATATAAGCATATAGAAACAAGTAATTGAGCAAATTATATATATGTATATATATCCCAATCGATAAAAATAAAGGATAAAATAAGCAATAAAAGAAAAAGAGGAATATATATTCGAAAAGTTTGTAATGGTTGCTACCAGAACAGATGAACTGATCAGCGTGTTTATGTCTGCCGAACACCTAAGACTTGGCATTTAAATATTTCCATTGTTACACTGAGTTTCTCCGCAGAACTCTTTACTTCGAAGGGCAAAGGCTAAATATTTTGCCGAGGTATACATAACATCTAAATCTTTCACCGCTCCTCCCGTTAGCATCTTGCTTCACTGCTTTTCCTTTTGAAAATCAGATTCAATTAAAAAAATACTTGTATTTCGTTTATACTTAAACGAAGATGTAGGCTTGTAATTTTTTTTTTTTTTTTAAATATTCTTTGCCATATGCGTAAGAGTGGCTGTGTGGTAAGTAGCTTGCTTACGAACCACATGGTTCCGGGTTCAGTCCCACTGCGTGGCACCTTGGGCAAGTGTCTTCGGGCCGACCAAAGCCTTGTGAGTGGACTTGGTAGACGGAAATTGCAAGAAGCCCGTATATATATATATATATATATATATATGTGGTGGGGGTATGTGTTTGTGTGTCTGAGTTTGTCCCCCCAACATCGCTTGACAACCGACGCTGGTGTGTTTATGTCCCCGTAACTTAGCGGTTCGGCAAAAGAGACTGATAGAATAGGTACTAGGCTTATATAGAATAAGTCCTGGGGTCGATTTTCTCGACTAAAGGCGGTGCTCCAGCATGGCTACAGTCAAATGACTGAAAAGAGTAAAAGAGTATACCAAATGCTTCGAACAACGTTCGAGTCTGGTATGTACTTTTGTTTGTTGACGAGAAAAAGACATAAGAGGACTTAGGCTTATGGAATATGTTGCTTCATATTAGCAGTGTAAGTTAAGCTTCCCTGTGAACAGTTTCTTATATATCAATCTGAGTAAAAAGTAAGCAACATTTTGAAACATGAAATTCATCACAATATTTTTCAACAACGCGGAAATTTTATTCATCAAAGTAAGTATCATTACAATCAACACATTTTTGCCAACGAATTACAAGTTAGTTTATTTCGGTAACATAAAAATCTGGAGTTCTGGAGCTGATGAACTCTTTGAACGAACTTTCAACATCGGTTTGATTTTTGAACACCTCTCGCAGGAAACCATTAATGTACTCTAAAAAGTAGTAGTCGGTAGGACAAAGGTCTGGGGAATAGGTTCGGTGGGGAAGAACCTCGTAGCCAAGTTCCCTCAATTTCTGGAGAGTCATTAGTGAAACATGTGGTCGAGCATTATCATGAAGAATGATTGGCCCTCTTCTGTTGACCAGTCTGGAACGGGGGGAGTAGCAGTTTTTTGTTCGTTTTGTCAATTTCATGGCAATGTTTCTGCAGTATTAGTTTATCCGGGTTTTAAGAAGGTACAGTGGACAAGTCCAGCAGTACACCACCAAACAGTCACCATAACCTTCTTTTTGAAGAGATCGGGTTTAGGGAATGTGCTTCATTTTGGTGCAACCAACTACGAAGAACGTCTTTTATTATTGTACAGAATCCACTTTTCATCGCAAGTTACAATACAGTCGAGAAATGGATCGGTCTGGTTACGGACAAGAAGCGACGAGCAAATTTCGTATCTGTGCATTTTCTGATTTTCATTCAAATCGTGTGGAACCCATTTGTCGAGCTGCTTTGATTTTCCGATCGCATACAAATGGTTGCAGGCAATTTTCTGGTTAATTTGAAGTTCTTTTGCTGGTTCTCGGGTGGGTTTACGTAGATCTTTCTCAACGAGGGTCTTTAATTGACCGTCATCGATGACAGATGGGTGTCCCCTACGCTTGCGATCTTCAAGGCTCAGGTACCCACTACGAAATCGTTTAAACCATTTTCGTGCTGACCACTCACTGGTCATTTTCTCACCAAAGGCTTCGTTGCTATCGCGAGCAGTTTCAACTGCTTTGCGTTCTTTTTGAAACTGAATAGCAAAATTGCTCGAATATCGCGCTCTGGCAGTTCGATTTCAGATTATTGTAACAACAGTGAAAAAATATCAATGTTAATTCATTAATATATTTGGGCAAGTCTATGTCTGTATTATCAGACAATTACAAAAAGAAATTCAAATACTCCATGGTTCAAAACGTTGCTAACTTTTCACTCAAGCCGATATATCGCCAGTGGAGTAGTACTTAGCTATTGAACTTGGGGTTTTGCTGTTTCACAAACCGTTTAACGAATAATTGGGATGGCCAACTAAATAACGTATATATTTTTTTTATTTACGGAGAACCAAAGATGGTGGTATTTCTAATTTTATCTTTAAATCAGTCTATTCTAGGAAATTGTTATAGTAACTAGATTCAAGATACTTCTAATTGTTGATCAAATTTTTTAATACTGAAAGCTGGTAACGTGAACCCATGTTTATATAAGCTTTCCTGAAAGGGTTGTATGAGCAAGTGCGTATGTATAAAAAGTGACATCCCGGAAATTAACCAGTGCTAATTTTGTCTACGCAGTGATTCCAAGGCTGAAAGAACTAAATATTTAAATATCTTTCCTTACTTTGTCTAGTGCAGGCCCATAATCATTTCTAAAATACCTAACCTATCATCTCTGTACAAAAATAATACAATCCTATAAGATCGCATATATCAACACAGTCAAGCAACTATATTTACACTAAGTGAATTTTGCTATCTTTTGACACAGGCCGAATCTTTGCAAAAAAAAAAAGAAGTCTGCATTAGAACTTCTATATTATCATCATCTGAAGTGCAGTAAATAATTTATATTATAAAATATATACCTTAATGTAAATATACATATTACACACACACATATGTATATATATACACACAATTTCAAATTTTGGCACAAGGCCAGCTACTTCTGGAGAGGAGATAGTTGATTACATCGATCCCAGTGTTTCATTGGTGCTTAATTTATCGACACCAAAAGGATGAAAAGCAAAGCCAACCTTGAGAACATAAAGATGGACAAAACGGCACAACATTTTGCCAAACATGCTTCTGCCAGCTCACCTCTATATATATATATATATATAGGAGTGGCTGTGTGGTAAGTAGTTTGCTTACCAACCACATGGTTCTGGGTTCAGTCCCACTGCGTGACACCTTCGGCAAGTGTCTTCTGCTATAGCCTCGGGCCGACCAAAGCCTTGTGAGTGGATTTGGTCGACAGAAAATGAAAGAAGCCCGTCGTATATATCTATCTATATCTATATATATGTTTGTGTGTCTGTGTTTGTCCCCCCAACATCGCTTGACAACTGATGCTGGTGTGTTCACGTCTCCGCAACTTAGCGGTTTGGCAAAAGAGAACAATAGAATAAGTGCTAGGCTTACAAAGAATAAATCCTGGGGTTGATTCCCTCAACTAAAGGTGGTGCTCCAGCATGGCCAGTCACATGACTGAAACAAGTAAAAGATTAAATGATTATAAACACACACGACGGTCTTCTTTCAGATTCCATCTACCAAATCCACTCAGAAGGCTTTGGTCAGCCCAATGCTATTTATAGAAGACATTTTCCCAAAGTGTCATGCAGTGAGACTGAACCTGCAACCATGTGGTTGGAAAGCAAGCTTCTTACCACACAGCCATGCCTGCACCTATGTTGTTGGTTTCTTATGTTGATGTTAGTCATATGCAGTAATTTTTAGATGTAATTACAAATTATTTTTTGTGCTGTTGTTAAATATGGGAAGGTGTAAATTTATCACAAAGATCTAAAATATTTTGTTTTGCTTAGTATAGAAATATGATGTTACAAGGATATTTGGATGCAATTTTTAGTAAGTTAATTGAAATTAATTATTGATATCAATAATATTGGTTTCAACTTTAGGCACAAAGCCAGCAATTTGAGAGGAAAGGAGTAAGTCGATTTCATTGACTCCAAGCGGTACAACTGGTCCTTATTTTTGCAACCCAAAAAGATGAAAAGCGAAGTCAATCTAAGTGGAATTTGAACTCAGAATGTAAAGATAAACAGAAAGTCATTAAGCATTTCAACCAGCATGTTAGTCCAACCCATGCTAGCATGGAAAGCGGACGTTAAACGATGCTAACAATTCTGTCAGCTCACCACCTTATTGATATCAATAATATTAGTTACAACTTTAGGCACAAAGCCAGCAATTTTAGAGAGAAGTGTCTCAGTTGATACACTTCAGATTTTATCAACCTTGAAAGGAAGAAAGGCAAAATCAACTTTGGCAGAATTTGAACTTAAAACAGAGCCAGAAGAAATGTCAATAAGCATTTTATCCAATGCACCAATAATTCTGCAGTTTGCTGCTTTATTGATATCAATAATGATAAAAATGATTAAGTAATAATAAGTTTAAACAAAAGAAGAACATTTGCACTCAGTGCTATATCATATACAACATACTCAAGTAATTTTATATCAAGGAAGCATACATCCCTAAGCTCAAAGTAATTCAAACACAACATAAGCCAAAATTTTGAAAGCACTTCACCCTGTAGCTTTCTATATTTTATTCAAAACAAATAATAGAAGATTTGATTCATTTAGCAAAAATATTCAATAAAATTTATTGCATTTTGTTAGATATTATGGGTTAGAAGATTAATTAGAAATGGTTAAGGAGTTAATTTAGGGTTTAAGATTATGATTAATGATGGTTTAGCTTTAGAGTTACGGATTATTGTTCAGGGTTGAGGAAAGAGTTGCATGTGGTTCTAGCATTAAGATAAAGGTATAAGATTGTGACAGGCGTAAAGTAAGAATGGTGTTGAAATTCCTTTGGTAAATCCACAAAATTCATATTTATATTGTATGTGCAAAAAATGAAATGGATTGGAATATCTTATTTGTTTTTGAAAAGTTTCTATTTCAAGCCATAAAATCTAGGGGTACTTGGAGATTAAGATTTTGCAAAATTGTATAGATTTAAACAATAGAGGAGAAAATTAAAAAATTAAGACATACATTCTTATAAACATACACATCTGTAGACAGTGACATATTGTGTATGTCAAAGTTTATGAGACCATTACAAAAACTGAATATTGGACAAGACTGACATGGAGATAGAATAAAATAGAAATGAATTTGTAAGAGGGTGGATCTTCTCTGCTTCCATAGCACCAAAGACTAAGTAGCAGGGTCATACATACATAACATACATATATATATATAAATTTAATGAATGGAGTAAAACGCATATGTTAACTGCAGTTAACATATGCGTTTTACTCCATTCATTAAATTTATATATACTCAAGTACCCAAAATATCAAGGAGTTTCTACCTTATAAACAGGAGTTACACCACAGTTATTTTGTGATCTTTGCTACCCTGGTATCTATTAACCAATTTATTTTGTCCGAGTTATTTATTAATTAGGAGAAAATAAATACATATAATAACATATATATATATATATATATATATATAATAATATACAGGGTGGGCCAAAAGTCTCCTGCAAAATAAGCTCAATATGCTCCAGAATTGTCAAAGACATGATTCAATTTTCCTAAAATTATATAAAATAAAAGATGAATACACATGTACTTGCATGTGATGAACAAAATGAATAATAATAATATAAATTAAATGCTTTGGTGTGTGTGACTTTTGGCTCACCCTGTAATATATATATATATATATATATATATATATATATATATATATATATATATATATATATATATATATATATATATGTATATATATATATAAAGTTTAACCTTTTATTCTTAATTTTTTCTTTCCTAATTTTTTCATTCCTAATTTTTTCCATTCATAATTTTTTCATTCATATTTTTTATTATTACGTTTGTAGAAATAAATAATCTTGTATTTTTCTATTATTCAATTGATCTTTAATCATAATTAAATAAACGTCTTTAGCTTTAAATAGTATAGCTTTAACTATTACACCGGTTAAATATGTACTAATTTTATCTTCATTATTATTTTAAACTTAAACTTCGTTCAACTTGTATTTAAAACAATGATAATTTAAAACAATGATAATTTAGGTAAGATGTTTTTTGTATATAATATACATGTTATTATTATGGATGAAGGGATGATTATTGAATGGTTATTATTTTGATATTATGATATTTTTTAAATAATTTTTCTATCTTTATATAATAAGTATTTCATATTAATTCATTTGGTACTTATTGTTGGTTGAGATATATATCTAATTATTGTTCTACTTACGATCTGACGAGTAGCTATATTTTTGAATAGAACTTATTTTCGATAATTTCAATTGATTTTAATCGATTTAAATTTCTTTTCTATTTGAAAATTGGTTATGAAACACGTGTAATCTTTTTATTATATTTATCTTATGATATTTACTTTACTTTATATTATACTCATTTATTGTGCTTTTAATTATTAATTTTTCTATATGTGATAGTGGATTTTCATCGATGAGTTCTTGAAAATTGGTTATTTTCCCTAAAACTATATATATATATATATATATATATATATATATATATATCAAACATACATATAAGGATCAGCTTTATGAATATGAAAATGTTTAATTTTATTTCTCAAAGTAAAACACATTTAATAAAAACACAAGCAATTGTAAAAAAATATAAGACAAGAAAAAACAAAAAAAAAACAGCAAAAAATTCAAAAGTAACAGTTGCAAAAATTTGAATATTAGAAAATGTTTAACTTATTGAAAGCACAAAATTTTGTCAGAGAACTTTACTAAAATTCCAGATTATGTATAAGTAATACTCCCAAATGCATCTTATATTCCAAAACAATAAAAGGAAAATACCTTTAATTTGTGTACATGTTCACAGTATTTTAGAGCAAAAAAAAAAACAACCATTTCTTCATTTTATGTAGGATTTATTGTCAAGTTTCTGAAATTTTAGCATTTAACAGCTATTATTAGTATCCGTGTGTGTGTGTGTGTGTGTGTGTGTGTGTGTGTGTGTGTGTGTGTGTGTGTGTGTGTGTGTGTTTCTTCTTTCATTTCACTTACAAGGACATCTGAATTTTAATCAAACTGAAAAAGTTGAAAAATTATTATATGTCATATACAACAGAACTATGTATCGTGCATCAAACCCACCTCTTTCCTGTTGTTAGAATAAGAAACTTTATTGTGCATTCAGATTACTGTCAAATGTGCATTCAGATTATTGTCAAATTTATTCATGTTGTTTTGAATTATTCATGTATTTCAATGATGTTATTGTTTACTTTTTAGAATGACATGGTAGGGTAGGTGTGATAGGTTGGATCTGGCCAGTTTGAACATAAAACAGGTAGAATATTTGGGCCAGATATGGCCAGTTTGAACGCCAAAGGCTTAAACTAAAATAAAACTTTGTTAATTTCATTACTTTCAAGATTCTTCTAATACTTACATCATCAATATTCATTTCATTTCATTTAATTAATCGTAATAAATTTACTCAAGTATACAGGAAACAGAGATTGGATATGAATATCATTATTAAATATCATTATTGCGTTGCTTTCTTATTATTATTCAAGACACCATCATCGTTGTCATAGACCATAGATGGATAAAGGGCAAAGTCTACTCCAGTGAGATTTCAACATTTACATTCTGACTTCAAATTTTATCTCCAATCAGATTGATGTTGTCTTCCAACAACCTAGACTGGAGAAAACAAGTCAAGCACCATTCTAATGATGAGGTTTTACCCTTGTTCTTGTGTTAGAAATTTAAAGAGAATATATCGAGTGCATATCTTAAAAGGGTCTTGCTCAATAACTTTCTCTCACTTCAGACTTAATAATTATATAAGCATCGAATTTCTCAACCTTATACATCTACAATATATAACATCTTAGCAATTGCTTCATCATTACTTTGGTAAGTACGCCTTGTGCTTTGTTGAGGAAGCCTAATACTAAAACACAACCAGAGTTGTCTCCCATGCTGAATGTTCGTCTATTCTTCACTGCATTTCTAATTAACATTTCTAATTAAAATTTTTTGCTGTTCATCACACTGAAGGCATTGACACTAACTTTATGGTTTCCCTAAATAATTAACTTCAGTGATTTATATTACTATTATTATTATCATTATTATTATTATTATTATTTTAAATATACAAAAACAGGCTACTTTTCTGGCCAAAATAAATTATTGCATTTCAAAGTGAAGATGAGAGATACGAAGAAACCATTTTGTGTTAGTTGGTCTTTTAAGTGAAATAGCAGACAGTAGATAACCTCTACCCCCACCTACCTATGCATAAACTTTTATACATATACATACATATATATATATATATATATATATATATATATATATATATATATATATATATATATGTGTGTGTGTGTGTGTGTGTATATATATATATATATATATATATATATATATATATATATATATATATACACCCATACACACTTCACTTCTCAATGCTTCTTGAAACCAAATAAGCAATACATCATGTATTCTTTCCACTGGCTTTTCAGTTTCACTTTCCTTGTGGTGGTGGTGGTGGCAGCGGTGGTTGGTGGTAGTGGTGGTGGTGGTGGTGGTGGTGGTGGTGGTTCGTTCTGTTACTTTCCTCTTCCATTCCCTTGCATGTTTCTGCTAGTTTCTGTGTTGGCAATAAACTATAAAAGAGGTGGAAACAATACAAAAAAAGAAACAAGCAAAAAAAAAAAAGTAAACAAAAAGATATTCGCCAAAACAGGAAGCAACAACAACAACAACAGACAAGTCAAGAGAATGGAGCTGATAAGAGAGAAGAAAGCCAAAGATTAAAGCCATTTAAAAAGGAAATTTATTTGTAACCATTAGCAGCCAAGCAAAGTAGCTCGATATAAAAGACGATGATTTCTAACATAGATGCAAGCATGGCTGTGTGGTTAAGGAGCTCAGTTTGCAATCATGAGGTCTCAGGGTCGATCCTACAGCACAGTACTTTGGACAAATGTTTTCTAGAAAAGCTCTGGGACAATCAATGCTTTGTCAGTAAATATGGTAGACAGAAACTCTGTGGAAATCCATCATGTATAATGTGTGTGTGTGTGTATGTGTGTACCTTTTGTGATTTGTGCCCTTGGAGCCAGTTCAAAGCGAGCAAAACTAAGACACAGCTCATGAATTGAGAAGTGCTCATGTATAATATGTGTTTGCATGGGCACCTATTGTAGTCGGTGCCCTTAGGGCTAGTTTAAAGAGAGCCAAACTAGGACACAGCTCATTAATTGAGAAGTGTTGCATCGCTGAGCTGTGGGATGAAGCTGAGATGTGGAACATAAAGCTAAAAGTGATGGTGCTAAGTTAAGTGAATAAATAAGAATGGTTTCAAATTTTGACACAAGGCCAGCAATTTCAGTGGAGCGGGCAAGTCAATTACATCAACCCCAGTGTACGACTGGTACTTATTTTATTGACCGTCCCAAAACGATGAAAGGCAAAGCTGATCAAAATTGTACTCAGAACATAAAGATAGACAAAATACTGCTAAGCATTTTGCCTCATGTGCTAACGATTCTGCCAGCTCGCCATCTTAATAATAATAACAATGGCTTCAAAGTTTGGTACAAGGCTAACAAGTTTACAGAGAAAGGACTAGTCAATTAAATCAACCCCCAGTACTTGGTTGATGCTTTATTTTATCAACCCAAAAAGGATTTAAAAAAAAAAAGACAAAGTTAACATCAGCAGGATTTGAACATGAAGCATAAAGATAAAAGAGATAGTGCTAAGCAGTTCGTCCAGTGTGATAATGATTCTATCAGCTCGCTGCTGCAAAGAATGAGTGGACATAAAACCAGGTTCTTTCAAAGCAAATGTCTTAACTCTTTTAACACCAACCCACCTGAAACCGCCTCAGGCTCTATAGTACAAATGTCTTGTTTTCAAAAGTTCTGAATTAAAATCTTCTACCAAAACTTAGTCACAATTTATGTTCCTAACACTAGCTTAATGATAACTAAGTTATTTTACTCAATTGTTTGTTATATTAATATTAATTGAAAGAAACACAAAGTATCTCAACAGAAATGTGGTAACAAAAGGGTTAAGCACACAGCTATGCTTGCATACAATAATCCTTTGTATGATAGGCACAAGGCCTGAAATTTTGGAGTGATGAGGGGGTGGGAGCACTGGTCAATTTCATCAATCCCAGTAGTTAACTGGTGCTTATTTTATTAAACCCAAAAAGGATGAAAGCAATATCAACCTTGGTGGAATTTGAACTCAGGTTGAAAGACAGATGAAATGCTGCTAGCTAAGCATTTTGTCCAGTGTGTTAATGATTCTGCCAGCTCACTGCCTTATAAGGAACCTGTCCATGGTGTTGTGAAGTGTGACTGAAAACAGGTTGTGGAACAGCAGGCGTCTTAACCACACTACTATACCTGCACACATGGACACACACACATGCATAAACAAACAACGACAATTGTTCCTGATTTTGACAGAAGACTAGCAATTTTTAAGAGAGGTGATTAAATACCCCAAACTCAAGTATTTGATTGGTATTTCATTTTAACAAACCCCAGAAGGATACAAGGCAAAGCCGGGCCTCAGTTAGTTTTGAACTCAGAACATTAAGAGGAGTGAAACAAATGCTGTAAGGCATTTTTTGCCAACACACTAACGAGTCTACCAATTCAAATACAAAAATAACATTCAGCAAGATAATTACTTTCACAAGAGACTCACAGACACACACAACTGTGCCACATATTTTCATTGTTCACTAAGTGCATATCAACAATCTAAAACTGTATATCAATTACCAATTGCAATGGCACACAGAAGTTATTGCTTATCATA
>NC_142940.1:18897699-18937699 GCF_046866305.1 Octopus bimaculoides | reverse complement strand
ACAATTTACAATCGGCTGATTTCTGTTGATTTCTAAGCTTTCTCTTAATATTCTCATGATTCATTTTTTTTCTCTTTCAAACAACCACTGCGCACTCTCTTCCTCCATCCATCCTGATCTTGTGCCTCCATCTCCCAATCAACTGAAACTACTGTGTCAGAGCAATTCTGAGGCAGTCCTTAAACCTCATTTTGGGTTTATCTGCTGGGTCTCCTACCATCTTCCAGGTCACCATACAAAAGTTGCCATGGAAGTCTTTCATCATCCATTCTTACCAGATATTCAGCCCACCACAAATGACTTTGCAGAATCATTGAGTCTGCACTTCTACTACCACTTCTCTCAAGTACCTCCACATCACTGATGGTCATTTTTCAATTTATCCCAAGAAATTTCCTAAGACAGTATTGATGATATTCCAAATGCATTAAACAGGTAGTAATTTTGCCTTGAACTTATTCTTGGTGCAAGTTTTGAAGAGTGCAGTTCGATTTTAACAGTTATATTTTCAGAGCTATAATGGAAGTGACAAAGGAGCGTATTTGGCATATTTTGCTTTCTGAGTTCAATAACGGCAACAGCACAACAGAAAGTGCTAGGAATATCAATGCAGTATATGGGGGATCGGACAATAACCGTAAACCAGTGTAAATGGTAGTTCCAGAAATTCTGAGCCGGAAACTACAGCCTAGAAGACGAGCCTCAACCAGGTAAGTCTGTAGAGCTCGACGAGGATGTCCTGCAAATCCTGGTGGAACAAAATTTCACCGTAACTGTTGAGGAACTAGCAGAGAAGCTGGGATTTGGTCATTCAACTATTCATCGACACCTGCATTGGAAAAGTCAGCAAATTGGGTCAATGGGTTCCTCACAAACTTTCCAAGTCTAATCACATGCAGAGAGTGAATGTGTGCACTTCTTTGCCGTCACATCTCACGAATGAACCTCTTTTTGGACCAAATATTGATTGGCGAAGAGAAATGGATTCTCCATAAAAATATCAAGCGCCAAAGATAGTGGGTAGGAAAAAGAGAAACACTAACACCCCAAGCTAAAGGCCTTCACCCATATAAGGTGTTGTAATCCGTTTGGTGGAATATGAAAGATTTAGTTCACTTTGAACTTTTAAACCCAAACCAAATGATAACAAAGGAGATCTACTGCAAGCAGCTTGAGTGGCTTAAGTCAGCACTAGGAGAAAAACAACCATCTTTGGTTTCACAACAAAAGGTGTTCTTCCATCAAGATAACGCTCAGCCACATACAGTGAGGATGATATTCCAAAGGCTGGAGCACTTCGAATGGGAAACAATGCCCCACCCACTATATTTGTCAGACATTGCCCAATCTGATTATAATTTATTCCACAGTCTTCAAAATCATTTGTACGGTAAAAAATATGAATTCTATAGACAAGGTTAGCACAGTACTAGAGGAGTATTTTTTGTCATGGACAAATGAATTTTGGAATTTGGAAGAGCATTGTAGAAAATGAAGGAGAGTATATTTTAGACTAAAGAAGAACTTTAGCTTAATTAATTTTGAAAAATGAAAGAAGTATACAAAAACTGCATTATTTATATGATGACCCAATATATATATATATATATTTATTTATATGATGACCCAATATATATATATATATATATATATATATATATATATATATATATATATATATACAGCAACCTATATACACAAAAGTATATATATACAGATGAATATATAAGCATGAACATACACTTATATTTGTATAATAGACTGGCAAAGAACAGGCATCAGGTCAGCTTATGAGATATTTATACAACATTGAGAAAAACAAATGCAAAAACTAGTAAAATTGCAGGAGGTCACTGAAAGTTCTTAATAACAGCAATGTAAATAGGAAGAGTCAGAAGGTAAGTCTGTAGTATTGATATGACATAGTTTGGCAGGTAGATGACAGTTATCACACATAAAACTTGTAATTGAAAAAAAAAGACAAAAGATGTGCAAATTTTTCCTTTACAGCTGTTTCAAGAATAGTTGTGCAGTGTGTCCACAAAGTCTGGGTACATGGGGATTAACACATACTTTAAGACATTATTATTTCTTATATTTAATTGTTTATGATTTTACTTACTCCATATACCCACATGGGGATTAACGCATACTTTAAGAAATTATTATTTCTTATATTTAATTGTTTATGTTATATTTTTATTTACTCCATGTACCCAGACTTTGTGGACACCCTGTATAATTGGTGCAGTTTTCAGCATGTAGTCTGCATCCAATATTCTTGTGGCAAACCTATTCTTTCTTCAGCGAGATAATGAATTGAAACTCAGTGAATAAAAGAATATATATGGGAACAGAAATAAAGAAGTGAACATAGATGAAGAGAGGCAGATTTATTAAGGTCTAAATAGAGGTCTACAACTCCACAGAAATTTCCATCAATGCCACTGTTAACATCAAGCATTGATATTTAGCTCATCTTAGTTCATTTATTCCTTTTAAATACAATAAGTCTACCTCAGTAGCTCACCACATGCATAATCTAAAGATTGATAGTATTCTATATTATATTAGTTGGTCAATCATCAAATACTTTATAAGGAAAAGTTTTTAAAATTGTGTAATTAATAACTAGAATTAAAGTTTTTCTGATATGCAATATTTCCTAACAACACTACCATGTAAAATTAAATATAGAAATGAATAAATAAAAGGACAAGAAAAGAGAAAAGAAAGACAAACATATCTCACCACTATCTATTCTGCTTTTGCTCTGTTTTTGGCATAGCGACGTGCTCGAATACCAAGGTGCTGATTTTTCACCTGCCATGTGACCAATGAAGTTGGGAGTTTTTTGAGAAGCCAACCCTGAAATTAAAAATAAAAGATAAACATTATTTTGGAGGAGATAAACAAAATAAATAGTCTATTCACTTTACCCCTTCTCAAACAATTTATGGTTTTATGCTAATGTAAGTAATCAGTTATTTTTAGTATTATTAGCTAATTATAATAGAGCAAGAAGCACTGTCTTGTATTTAGCCAAAAATTTAATTCAGCCTTAATATCATAAAACCTTAATTCTAATTTGAATATATTTTCATAAAAACTTAATTTTGATTGCTTGTTATGAAGACGTCAACATGGCTGTCATCTTGCTTCAATAAATCAGATGTACCCTTGCCAACATGTCATCATGTAGTTATCTTACGATGGTGCTGAATTTTCTGCCCAGCATCCATACCATCTTGATGCAGTCTCAGCTTCGCTGGACAGGGCATGTAGCTCGCATGTCAGATGATCGATTACCAAAAAGATTACTCTTTGGCGAACAGCAAAAGGGAAAGCGCTCACAAGGCGGCCAAAAGAAGCGCTTTAAGCACACACTGAAACCCTTCAACATCGATCATGCAACTAGGGAGCAGTCTGCTCTAGACAGAGAAAGATGGTGATCAGCTGTTCACAAGGGTGCCAACATATGCGAGACCAATAGGATCGTTGCTGCAGAAGACTGCAGACAATCCAGGAAGAACAGAGCTAACAACCCTGTAGCAGGTGCTACCATTCCCTGTCCACACTGTCAAAGACTCTTATGGGCGCAGATTGGCCTCACTAGCCATTTGCAGACTCACAAAAAAAGCCCACCCCCACCCCAGGATGACTAGATGGTCTATGTCGCATCGACGGACAAACTACACACACACACATATTCACAATAAGAAGTTAACCTTCATGGGACACTGTTATGTAGTGAGTCACGTCTTGCTTTGTGATTTTACTATAATGCCATGCGAGGTGCAATCAGTGAACCATTCCTAACACAGTTCACATATGTTTTCTGTATGTTATGATGCTTCCTGAATTCTGATACCATGATTATTTTACCAATTTCTTTTTTAAGGCCTAGCAGAAAAAAAAATTATCTCTGGATAAATGTTTACATCTAAGTGGATTGAAACTTCATTTAGCAGACAGACAAGTAAGAGTGTGTGTGTGTGCGTGTGTGTGTGTGTGTGTGTGTGTGTGTGTGTGTGTTTCTCTCTTTCTCTCATGATAATACAACAATGTACCTGGATAGTTCTATATTATTTTCTTGTCAGTCTGTGCAAATTTACTCCCAAAGTATTGTCACTCTGCCAAATTCAGAATCTAAGTTGTATCTTTGTGCCACCTGTTTTCTTTTTCCAAATCTATTGTTGTTACAGTTTCTAACAAACATATATATCCACTTTATGGTCCTAGTCTGGCTTTAGAATATTTAACAAACACTAACCAAAAGCAGACACCGGCATGTAATTTTAGTAATTGTAGGTGCAAGCATAGCTAAGAAACTTGCTTTGCAGTCATGTGGTTTTGGGTTCGATCCCACTATGTGGAACCCTGGGCAAGTGTCTTATCTAAAGTCATGGGCCAACCAATACCTTGTGAGTTAATTTGGTAGACAGAAACTGTATGGAAGCCCACTATGCATGTATGTGTATATGTATGTACATGTGTGTATTTCTATATTTGTCCCTCAACTACCAACTAATAACCATTGTTGGTTTGTTTACTACCATGTAACCTAATTCAGCAAAAGGGATGATAAACATGCACCAGTCATATATAAAAAAAAAAGTACTGGAGTGGATTTGTTCAACTAAACCCTCCAAGGCAGTAACCCAAGCATTGCTACAATCTAATAACTGAAACAAAATAATAGATATTAATATTCTGGTTTTTCTGTCTCCAAGCCTTCTAAATTAATCTTTCAGCTTATTGCATTAAAACTATAGCTTATTACTGGTATGGTGGAGGCGCATTGGCCCAGTGGTTAGGGCAGCGGACTCACGGTCATAGGATCATGGTTTCGATTCCCAGACCGGGCGTTGTGAGTGTTTATTGAGCGAAAATACCTAAAGCTCCACGAGATTCTGGCAGGGAATGGTGGTGAAGCCTGCTGTACTCTTTCACCACAACTTTCTCTCACTCTTACTTCCTGTTTTTGTTGTACCTGTAATTTAAAGGGTCAGCCTTGTCACACTGTGTCATGCTGAATATCCCCGAGAACTACGTTAAGGGTACACGTGTCTGTGGAATGCTCAGCCACTTGCACATTAATTTCACGAGCAGGCTGTTCCGTTGACCAGATCAACTGGAACCCTCAATGTCATAAGCAACGGAATGCCAACAATTACTGGTATGGCTAATGCATTAAAAGCTATAACTTTACTCAATAAATTTAGCTCAATCTCAAGTCAATATTTTCACCTGATGTTCTTTCATTCAGGCAAGTTGTATCGAAATCCAACAGTTAAATTTTGCTCTCTGCACTGTAACCTTTCCAAAAAGCTCTCTCTGCCTTTTCTACCACTTCTATAATGGCCTGTGCTCCTCAGAGCTGACTGGTCAGTAACTCCTTACTCATTCATCTCACCCAGTTACTTCTGGTTCTAAACTGATCCCTACAACTGGCTACTCATTCAGAACATTGGTCTTCTGAAATTCTCTAACCCTAACTGCTAACCCTATTTTTGTGCTGCATCAATTTGAAATGACCCAGGTTAAAGGGTAAAAGGTCAACTATTGATTTCTTTTAGATTCTGAGAATACTCCATATGCTAGCCATATTTAAAAGAAGGTTATAAACATTCCAATACTGTTTATGTCTGCAACCAGCTTTGGTTTAGGAGAGTGGATGCATGTTTTAAGGCCAAACGGAGGAACAATGGTATATCTTAGTCGCTTCAGAACACTATTCTTATTATCATCATTTAATGTCCACTTTTACTTGCTAGTATAGGTCAGATGGAATTTGTTGAGGCAGATAATATTTTCCCAAAGCAAGACATGTTTTTCATGGAAGACTAGAAATGAACAACCTTGCTTGTATGATGACGATACTCATTTACAAACGTTACATGTCTAGAGAAGGGTACATACACAAATATATTCTCTCTCTTTTACTTGTTTCAGTCATTTGACTGTGGCCATGCTGGAGCACCGCCTTTAGTCGAGCAAATCGACCCTGGGACTTATTCTTTGTAAGCCTAGTACTTATTCTATCGGTCTCTTTTGCCAAACCGCTAGGTTATGGGGACATAAACACACCAGCATCGGTTGTCAAGCAATGCTAGGGGAACAAACACAGACACACACACACACACATATATATATACATATATACGACGGGCTTCTTTCAGTTTCCGTCTACCAAAACCACTCACAAGGCTTTGGTCAGCCCAAGGCTATAGTAGAAGACACTTGCCCAAGGTGTCACACAGTGGGACTGAACCCGGAACCATGTGGTTGGTAAGCAAGCTACTTACCACACAGCCACTCCTGCGCCTATACATATATATATATATATATATATATATATATATATATATATATACAGTACATATATGTACTGAAGGACAACCTCCAGATGCTGAACCCCTCAGATAACATGATAAAGGACTGAGCTATCTGGCACCTTGCAGTAGAAGCATTAAGGTCATACCTCCTGGTGAAGATGATTGGCCTGTAAGTTGTGTGCCAGTGTCACGTAAAAAATACTCATGCTGGTGGCATGTTAAAAGCACCCAGCACACACTGGAATGTGGTTGGCATTGGGAAGGGCATCTAGCCACAGAACTCAAGCCAAATCAGGCTAGAACTTGGTGTAGCTCTCCAGCTTCAGCATGGACAGCAGATGCTAAAGAAGGATGATGAAGACAATGATACATATTATGGTTAAGGAGATTGCTTCTGAACTACATGGTTTCAGGTTCAGTCCCACTGTGTGGCACCTTCAGCAAGTGTCTTCTGCTATAGCCTCAGGCCAACCGAGGCTTTGTGATCGAACTTGGTAGGCAGACATTTCTGTTGTGTGTGTGCATATGAGTGCTAGAGCCTCCTAACAAACAGGAGGAGCGTCGCCTTTCTGGCACTTGTGCCCGCGGCATGTGTAAGGACTTTCGAGCGAGATCGTTGCCAGTGCCTCTGGACTGGCTCTTGTGCGGGTGGCACATAAAATACACCATTTTGAGCGTAGCCGTTGCCAGTACCGACTGACTGGCCTTCGTGCCGGTGGCGCGTAAAAAGCACCCACTACACTCTCTGAGTGGTTGGTGTTAGAAAGGGCATCCAGCTGTAGAAACTCTGCCAAATCAGATTGGAGCCCGGTGTAGCTATCTGGTTCACCAGTCCTCAGTCAAATCGTCCAACCCATGCTAGCATGGAAAGCAGACGTTAAACGATAACGATGATATATATATATATATATATATATATATATATATATATATATATATATGACAGGCTTCTTTCAGTTCCCATCTAACAAGGCTTTGGTTGGCCTAAAGCTGACACTTATCCAAGGTGTCACACAATGGAACTGAATCCATTGTTATAAACAAGAGGCAGTAGAGATAGCCAAAGTAATACTGTGCAAGATTAGATGCAATGCAGAATGTAAATGGATTCTTCTTTGTTCAGGGTTCAAACTCGATAAAGTTCAACAGAACCTTTCTTGTCAACAGAGATGATAAATAAGATACAAATAATATGATATTAATTCAGCCAACAAATGATGGCCTTTAAGTTGTGTGTGCAGACACGAATGTATGAGAGCATGTATATGTATGTGTGGATGACAGAGGGACACAGAGAGCATGTATGTGTGATACAGAAAGACAGACAGCTACATATATACATGTAGGAGATGCATACAAAGAGAAAGATAGATATTATATATATATCCGATGATCAATCGGTGCAGGTGAAGCTGTATGGTAAAAAGTTTGTTTCCTAAGCACATGGTTCAGGGTTCAGTCCCACCTTGGCACCTTAAGCAAGCATCTTCTATTACAACCTCAGGTCAACCAAATCCTTATGAGTGGATGTGGTAGACAAAAACTGAAAGAAACCTATTGTGTGTGTGTGTGTGTGTCCCACCATCACCACTTGACAACCAATGCTAGAGTGTTTACATCCCCATAACTTAGCAGTTCGGCAAAAGCGATCCGATGGAATAAGTAACAGGCTTGAAGAAAAACCAAAATGTACTGGAGTCAATACATCTGACTAAAAATTCTTGAAGGCATTGCCCCAGCATGGCTGCATGACTGAAGCAAGTAAAAGATAAAAGACAAGAGATCTTCACTTTCGTGTTAGCTTTTCATGCTTGAATGGCTTGGTCAGGTCATCACGGTCTAAGTAATTCCTTACTGGGAGCTGCTGCTTCCATGGACTGAATCATTTGGTTTGGTTTCTATGGGGTGATGCCCTTCCTACTACCAACTACTTTACAGATTGTATAGGGGGGGCGTTATTTTGTAGCACCAACACCAGAGAGATTGAATAGAGGGATCGCAAAACCCTGCACATTCTCTGCTCAGTGCAAGTTATAAATAGTCATAACATGCCAGATGACTTTAAACAAACAGGCAAGAATTTATCTCAACTATGGAACTGAATACTCTTTCTCCCAACTGAACATTAAACAGTGCACACACACAAGCACACACACACACACACATATATATATATATATATATATATACACACACACACACATGTAAGCACACACATACACAGATTCACAAACACAAAACCATTCTAAGAGAGGGAAAATACCAAAGATTATGAGAATGAGAGAGAGACACAGATATGCAGAAAGTAACAGATAATGAATTCAAGAAAGTAAAAAGAGAGAGAGAGAGAGAGAGAGAGAGAGAGAGAGAGAGAGAGAGAGAGAGAGAGAAAGAGAGAAAGAGAAGCAGACAGAGTTAACAACCAATAAATCTTTTTGTGAAATCTATAGTGGGAGTGGCTCTTGGAGAAAGAAATTAATTCTGAATTTGATAACACTAAAAAGACAAGAAATAAATCTAAGTAGATAAACACCTATCAGCTTTACTTTAGTGTTTTAACATCTGTTCTATACACTAGAAGAAGGATTTTGTTCAGAAATACTATGGGGTTTTTTTTACAGCTGGATGCCTTCTCAACAGCTAAACATAGAAGAGGTTTAGCACAGTTTTTCAGTAAGATGCACAGAGATAAGCTTAGTTCTGATTGTAGTTACTGGTGGTAGAAACATTTGAAGCCAAGACAGTGTTATCAGTAATCAAGTGCTTTGTAAGACGTTTGCTTCCCAACCTCATCATTTCAGGTTCAGTGCTACAGTATGGGCAATTCTGCCCCAGGCCAACCAAAGCCTTGTGAGTGGATTTAAAAGACAGAAACTGAATGAAGCAGGAGTGGCTGTGAGGTGCAGGAGTGGCTGTGTGGTAAGTAGCTTGCTTACCAACCACATGGTTCAGGGTTCATTCCCACTGTGTGGCACCTTGGGCAAGTGTCTTCTACTATAGCCACGGTTCAACCAAAGCCTTGTGAGTGGATTTGGTAGACGGAAACTGAAAGAAGCCTGTCGTATATAGGTGTATATATATGCGTATACATATATATATGTATGTGTGTGTATATGTTTGTTTGTCCCCCCAACATCGCTTGACAACCGATGCTGGTGTGTTTACGTCCCCGTAATCTAGCGGTTCAGCAAAAAGAGACTGATAGAATAAGTACTAGGATTACAAAGAATAAGTCCTGGTGTCAATTTGTTCAACTAAAGGTGGTGCTCCAGCATGGCCGCAGTCAAATGACTGAAACAAGTAAAAGAGTAAAAGAGAAGCCCATTGTGTGTGTGTGTGTGTGTGCGTGTGCATGTGTGGTGGTGGTGCGTGTATGTGTGTGTGCATGCACAAGTTGCAGTAGAAGACACTTAAGGCACTGCACAGTGGGACTGACCCTGAGACTGTGGTTGCAAAATAAGCTTCTTAACCATCCAGCCATGCCAGTGTTTTTTGTTTTTGTTTTTTAGAAAAGTTCTTTATAGAAAAACACATTTCAACAATTCATATGACTTTTCAAGCCTTTGTTTCCAGTCTTTCGTGAAACACATGTCTGGCCATGGGGCAGTATTATCTAACTTTGAAACAAGCCACAGACAAAATCTACCTCAACATATTCCATCCAACCAATGTCAGTATGAGAAAGAGGACATTAGAAAAACGAAAATGATACTTTGATTTTGCAATCATTACACCTGACAGGTGTCACTGGTAATTAAAATCAATGGTCTATTCATGCCTAACACTTCATGCGTTAAAATATCTTTTATCTTTTACTTGTTTCAGTCATTAGACTGCGGCCATACTGGGGCACCGCCTTGAATTTTTAGTCAGATGAATCAACCCCTGTACATTTTTTTAAAGACTGGTACTTATTTTATCAGTCTCTTTTGCCAAATTGCTAGGTTACTGGGATGTAAGCACACTAACACGAGTTCTCAAGTGGTGAGGATGAGGACAAACACAGACTCAGGACAAACACAGACTCAAGACACACACACACACACACACACATATATATATATATAATACAAATGATATATGAGCATATGCATGTATATATAGATGCATATCTGGGTACAGGACGTCAGAAAAGGAACGGGAACATAAAGCACAAAAACGGACTTAGTTTACAGACAACAGAACGAACACATAGGAAAACAAACAAGCCACGTATGGAGTTATTCCTTCATCAGTTGCCTCTATTCTAAAACTAGGCGTTTCGAAACAATGAGCTTCTTTCAGTTTCCATCTACCAAATCCACTCAAGGCTTTAGTCAGCTTGAGGCTATGATAGAAGACATTTGCCCAAGGCGCAAGGCAGTGAAACTGAACCCAGAACCATGTGACTGGGAAGTAAGCTTCTTACCACACAGCCACACTCGCACCTATACAGAATATATTATACTTCTTATATGGGAAACATGCAACACAATACAAGTCGAAACCCTTTTATAATTGTAATGTTTTATCTTTTACATGTTTCAGTCATTAGACTGTGGCCATGCAGGGGCACCACCTTGAATCTTTAGAAGAACAAACTGACCCCAGTACTTATTCATTCTTGTTATTTAAACCTGGTATTTGTTCTATTGGTGTCTTTTGTTGAACTGCTAAGTTACAGGGACATTAACACACCAACACTGGTTGTCAAGCAGTGGCGGAGGAACAAACACATACTCTACAAATAAATACTAAGTCTTCCTGTCAAAACCTCTGTGATTAGACTTATGAATGTTTACAACTAAGTAAAATAAGAACAAACAAAACATTGCATGTCTAACCTAAGACAAACCAGCTGGACTCACAGCTAAGTCTTGACTCACAGCTAAAATCACAAAAAGTCACGAATTGTTGAAACATATTTTTCTATAACTTTTATACAAAAAGGACAGGCATGGCTGAATGGTCAAGTAGCTTGCTTTGCAATCATGCAGTCTCAGGTTCAGTTCTACTACACAGCACCTTAGGTAAGTGTCATCTACTACAATCTAGAACCAACCTATAACTTGTGAGTGAATTTGGCAGACAATAATTCTGTGGAACCCCATCATATGAATGCGTGTGCACACATGTGTGTGTGTGAGTGTTTTTGTGTTTGTTCCTCCCCATAACTTAGTGGTTCAGCATAAAAGACTGATTGAATAAATGGCAGACTTAAAGAATAAGCACTGGGGTCAATTTGTTTAATCCAACCCTTCAAGGCATTAACTCAGCATGGTGCAGTCCAATGACGGAGACAAGTAAAATATAAAAGAAAAGAGAAAAAAAAGAGCTCTTCAAACAGGAATCAAAAAAATTGGTTCAATGATTTATGCCTTTAAACCAATACCTACCAGTGATCTCATATGAGATCACTTAAAAATTACAAATTTCGTAATTATCTGTCAATATTTACACATCAAACCTTTTTGCTATATCTATTAGGTATATGTCTCTGATATTCAAATGAGGTTTGCTAATTTTTCACCCAATATCTCGCTTATTTCTATTTAAAAAGTTATTTTGAAATGTTATTTTGATCATTCCAGCATGTTTCTAAGGCTGTTTTATGCTAGAAATCAAAGTTTCATAAAAAAAAATTCCAGTTAATAGAATTATGGGAGGTAATGGGTTAATGGCAAAACTAAATAACTGCAGAATTGTTCTATATACAGTTTCCTACTTTAAAAAAAAAAAAAAAAAAAGAAAGGAAAATTAGACATTTATACTCACAAATAAATTATGAGCAAAGTAACCGTATGTGCTGGATGACATTCCTAATGAATTCAGAGCACTTTTCACATAGGTCTTAGGGTTAGGAACCATCAAGCTGGATTTGCGGAATTTGCTCAATTTGGTAGTTACATAGAATGGCATCACACACTGCAACATTAAGAAACATTCAATCTTATAAACAATAGGAAATTAATATTACCAGGTGCTCAATAAGGAAGGTTGTATTTAAATGATAATGCATTGTTAAATTCAAGCATAATTTAAAATGTAAAAAATTCTTGTTACAATCATAACATTTGAGGAAATTATTAATTATTTTTAAAATATTAAAAGACCAGGAGGACACAAAACTTTTGAATAAAAATATTTTTAAATTCAACTTTACAATGAAAGTAAACAAACAAAGTTTGTTCTTTTTTAGAAGCATTAAAGTTGAATTTAACGTTAGCGTCTTATGAAGCTAAATTTATAAGTTCTAAAATTGCAGAAGAATTCGTTTTTGGGCAGTTTAGTTTAATGGTAAAACACTTGACGCGTAATCACAGAGATGTGAGTTCAAGTCTCATGGCTGGCCAGTAACATATTTTTCTGCAATAAATGGATAATTTATCCTGATCTCGCTATTTATAGCATTATCACGCATTTGAGAAATAAATTTATTTCTGTATCTAAAAATATTTTTATTTTGTTATTGCATGTCAACGCTTTCACTGTTAAGTTTTTCAAACACACGTTATGAGGTAATTCATATACCTCTGTTTGAAACAGAGCAAAAGTGCTTAGGCCCAATACGAAAACTGCTTTCCAAAATGTTTGAATCATTGTTTTTTTGGGGAGAATTTGCAACCTGGTTGGGCATTTAAATTCAATAAATTATAACTTTTTAATAATTTGTAATGTATCACTTTTATAATAAATAATGTTAAATTGAAAAATGAGAAGTCTAGTATTCTAATTGATTAGAGTTTAAAAAAACATAGCTTTAGTATTTTGATATAATCATTAAACGATGAAATGTATGATTTGTATCTCTCTCTCTCTCTCTATATATATATATATATATATATATATATATATATATATATATATATATATGTATATATATATATATATATATATATATATATATATATGGGTTAGCATCAAACAGGTTAATAAATGGTTACTCCTGCTGTCTGTCTGTCTCTCTCTCTCTCTCTCTATATATATATATATATATATATATATAGAGAGAGAGAGAGAGAGAGAGAGAGAGAGAGAGAGACAGACAGACAGACAGACAGACAAACAGACAGACAGACAGACAGCAGTAGTAGTAACCATTTATTAACCTGTTTGATGCTAACCCACCTGACACCATTTTTCATTCTACAATACAAATTTCCTGTTTAATGTCAGCTAAATAAAAACCTATCAAAATTCTAGGTTAAAAGTTCTTCATTGTTTTCAAAATTAACTAATAAAACACAGTGTATTTCAACAGAATTATTGTAACAAAAAAGTTATAGATGGGAAAATATAAGCTCATTAGCTATAAAAGCAGTTATGTCCCTTACATCTACGACAGCTGTGGCTGCTAATCACTTACCTCCTCCCCCCAAATCGCTAGCCTTGTGCCAAAATTTGGAACCAATATTAAAGGCTGGTTTAAATGCTTAAGACTTAAAGGTTAACTATTGATTACTTTTAATTAGTTTTAAATAGTTAGAATACTTCGATACATTTCTATTTAGGCTAATCTGATGATTCAAGGAAGATTAGAACAATAAGATTACTAACAGTTAAAAGTTCAGTTACTGAAAATATGGGAATGGAAATGTGTGCGGGGTGGTGGGGGAGAAACGAAGTGTAAGTATTTAATAGAGGTTTCAAATTTTGGCACAAAGCCAGCAATTTTAGGGGTTGGGGTAAGTCGATTACATCGATCCCAGTGCTCAACTGGTACTTATTTTATCAACCCTGAAAGAATGAAAGACAAAGATGACCCTACCGAAATTTGAACTCAGAATGTAAGGAAGGATAAAATGCCTCTAAGCATTTTTGCCTGGCATGCTAATGATTCTGCCAGCTTACTGCCTTAAACTAAATACATATTAGCAGAACCTTTTACACAAACATCGATGTCACCCACAATTCTAGACTTCCCATTGAAACTATTAAGGTACAAAGGTGAGTTGCTAAGAATAAACATTAGAGAAGAAAAAACTTGGATTGTTACCTGAGTGATAACACCTTTATCACTATATTCTGAATTGAGACCTTCAGAGAAATATTTCACATAAGCCTTAAAACAAAAAACAAGAATAAAAATAAGCAACACAGAATGGGAGTTTCAGAATAACAAAAAAAAAAAAAGAAGCCTCTAAGATCAGTGTTCACCTAACAGAGAATTTGAATACATTAGAACCTACTTCTTCAGTTAAACATCTAGTGAAGGCACATGGCTCAGTGGTTAGAGCATCGAACTTACGATCGTGAGGTTGTGAGTTCCAATCCCGGATCGGGCTGCATGTTGTGTTCTTGAGCAAGACACTTTATTTCACGTTGCTCCAGTTCACTCAGCTGTAGAAATGAGTTGCGACATCACAGGTGCCAAGCTGTATCGGCCCCTTTGCCTTTCCCTTGGATAACACTGGCAGCGTGGAGAGGGGAAGCCGGTATGCAGGGGCAACTGCTAGTCTTCCATAAACAACCTTGCTCAGACTTGTGCCTGGGAAGGTAACTTTCTAGGCGCAATCCCAGGGTCAGTCATGACCAAAGGGGGTCTCAGTTAGACATCTACACATTAAAATAATATAACAGAAGAAAACCATAGTAGTTTAAGTCTGCAAGTAGAGTGCCAAATATGGAATACGATAACTTAAGCCAGCACATATGGATACTGAAGCTTACTTAACTGTGCAATTACCTTACGGGCATGCACACAGCCTCACCAAAGCAAATACTGTGTCTCACAGATTGGCATTACTCTTCAATAATAAAAATTCTTACAGCACTTAACAGTTATTAGCTCAGCTGAAACCTAATAGCACTGTGGCTATATTCACACTCATATTCTACAGCATATCAAAATAAAAGCATGAAGTTGCTCACCAACCTACTGCAAACTGTAGCCCACAGACATATTCTCAGCTCTGTCTGCCTTTTCTACCACTACCATAATGGCCTATGCTCCTCAGAGTTGGTTGGTCAGCAACTCCTGATTCACACTTCTCCTCTCATTATATACAGTGTGTTTGATGATGTCTGGCTCTAAACTGACTCTTACAATCAGGCTACCCATTTAGAACTTTGGCCTTCTGGAATTTCATAACTCCACGTATCTTTTTCCTGCATCAATTTGATATTATGCAAGTGAAATGTTGAAGGCACCAATCACACCAATCCATGAAAGCCATGGTTGCAGCCCACTCCTTGAGTATACACCAATCAAAATAAATAAGGAAACTAGAAAAACAATATCTAATCACTAGGATAAAAGCAGCAATTATTTTTGAACAAAAATGGCGACTGTGGGTTTCAGCTCCATCTAAGGTTGGAGTAAATTGGACAGCATGCTCTAGGTTTCTGCGTATATAATAAAACAGCCAACAGAAGAACTTTAATACAGCTACGCAAACTGATAGAATTTGCAACTGAATTTCTATCAGATCACATATCCTGGTTTTAAAAGGATTCACAGGGTGTAGTCCTAGAAACTCCTTAAAAAAAACAATAAAAATTAAAAGATACAGTTATGGCTGAACCACCTTTGATCAGAGATCTGCATGATCAGGGTAATTAGAAGCATCAGAGGATCAAAAAGCAATGAAAAGGAACGTTTGAAATGTCTTCAATGAACATTATTGCTTTAAAGAACAAAGAAATGAAACAGTTAATGAAACGTCTACAAACAGCAAACACAGTTCTGAAGTTGTGTGTTTATTTAACCCTTTCATTACTGTATTTATTTTGACATGCTCAGTATATCTTTCAATTACTTTAAATATAACAAAGAATTTAGTAAAATTATGTAGTTATCATTCATCTAGGGTTAAGAACATAAATTGTGACTAAGGTTCAGTGGAAGATTTTAATTCAAAAATTATGAAAACAAGACATTTGTAATCAGAGCCAGGGCCAGTTTCAGCCAGGTTGGTATCAAAAGGGTTAAATATAAAAAGCTTACCAACCTTGCAAGCAGAATAAGCTGTTAAAAAGGGGCAGATCATATCTCCAGAGGCAGATCCTACATTGATGATCACACCACCGCCTTTTTCAACCATATTAGGCAAGACAATACTTGTCATCTGAAAATAATGAGATAAGATGTTTAACTCTTTAGCATTTAGATTACTCTTCCAAATATAAAGCTTACTCATTGATATTGCTTTGAAATAATCATGCGTTACCTTGTATCTGTGAGATTTCAATGATGCCATTGTTTATTCTTATGACATTGTAGGGTAGTTGTGAGAGGCTGGATCTGTCCGGTTTGAACATAAAACAGGTAGAACGTTTTTCCCAAATTTTAAGCCCCAAAAATTACGGAGTTCCTTATACACATTAAAATACAGTAATATTGCTTAGGTAGTAGCTATGTCAATATCGGAAGTTGACATTAAGCAACCGTTTTAAAGAAGTGAACCATATCTATAAAGCAATATTATTTATTCTTAATAAAAATCTAAAATGAAGACCCTATTATGTATCTGAGGTCAAATTATTCATGCATCCCAAGAATGGAACTAATTTGCATGGCCGTTTTTTGCGTGAAAAGTGAATACACATACACACAGGTCTATTTTGTATAATAGATATTACAGTAAGGACTCACCATTGTCATAGAGATCACATTGATCCAAATCAAATCAAGAAGAGCCTGGAAAAAAAAAAAAGAAAATATGTTAAAAAATATAATTAATACACACATACATACTTATAGACAAATATCCAAGACTGGTTTTCTTATCTTTGTCGTTACTGTCAATATATCAGTGTATAATAATAATAAACATAATAATAAACATAATAATTATGGATTCTGATATAGACAGATGGCCAGTAATTTTGAGGGAAGGTTGGGTTCGATACCATCAACCCCAATAATTGGCTGGTACTTTATTTGACTGACCCCCACCACAGGGACAAAAGGCAAAGGATTTGAAATCAAAACAAAGAGCCTGCAAAATGTACTTAAAAGCCCTTTTTTCCAATGCTCTAAGGAGTCTGCTAAAACCACAGCTTTTCATGATAACAACAATAATAATCCTTTCTACGAAATTTGGGGGAGGGGGTAACTCGATTACATGAACCAATACACAACTGGTACTTATTTTATCGACCCCAAAAGGATGAAAGCAAAGTCGACCTTGGAGGAATTTCAACTCAGAATGCAGTAACAGGCGAAATACCGCTAAGCATTTCATTCTGCATGCTAACGATTCTGCCAGCTCACCACCTTAATAACAATAATAATCCTTTCTAGTATAGGCACAAGGCCTGAAATTTGGAGGAGGAGACAAGTCAATTACATCGATCCCAGAGTCCAACAGGTACTTATTTTTATTGACCTCGAAAGGATGAAAGGCAAAGTCAACCTTTGCGGAATTTGAACTCAGAACGTAAAGACAGACAAAATATCACTCAGCATTTTGCCCAGTATGCTAACACTTCTGCCAGCTCACCACCTTCATAATAATGGTTTCAAATTTTGGAGCAAGCTCCCGCACTCAAAGGACAAGTTCAATTACATCAACTCCAGTACTGGACAAGTATTTTATTTAATCAAGCCCAAAAAGTAAAGCAAAGTTGACCTGAACAGTATTTGAACTTGAAGCCTAAAAAGCTGGAACAGATGCCGCTATGCAATTTGACTGCAGCATTAATGATTCTGCCAGAATATTTCTTAACATGGGCAAGAAGGCTTTTATTCACCTTCAGTGAAAAATGGGTATTTAAACAGTTTGGCCTTTACCAAACAAAGATGAATGACTGCAGGGAAATGAAATGATTAGAAATAGGAATGAAAACAAAACTGAATCTCTAACCCAACAGAAGTTTACTGCTCTCACTAACAATAAAAACGTGAATAATACAAATAATAATAATGATAATAATAATAAAAATGATAACCTTTTCTCTGTCTGGAATGTCTAGAAGATATTCAGGGTATTGGTAAGAAACACCCACATTGTTCACTATGGGAGGAAAACAAATAAAATAAATTCAATTAGAGATCGTCACAAACATGTCAGGAGGCTGAGGATTGAATTTCAAAAAAATTAATCATAAAAGAAAGCATCTTAATGGAATTTTGAGAAATGCTAAAGTGTAGTTATGGTGTTGTATTACTGACCCAAAGATCACAGATTCAAAGTCAAAGACAAACTAATTCATTCCAACTTCATCCTAACTAAACCTAAAATACACTGATGCCATACCATTATCATTCAGCAGCACACTACATGTTCTAGCAATTAATGTAAAATATGCAGCTTTGTACAACCAAACAACCTAATGTAGAACTAAGAAAATAATGTAAAAAATTCACTGGAAAAGGTATAAAAGCTTCCACAGAAAATTAATTAAAAAATAATCTTTAACTTGAAATGTTTGCTCAACAGCTTATTCAATCAGGTTAATTAGGTAAGACTTGAAATCACAATCAAAACTAATTTTATAATAAATTTTTACTCTGTTTTTTGTACTGAAACTTCTACCAGTAAATGTAGTTTAACTGTTCTTTTATTAATCTTAAAATTTCTTTACAATAAGGTCCCGGGTTCAGTCCCACTGCAGGGCATCTTGGGCAAGTGTCTTCTACTACAGCCTCGGGCCGACCAAAGCCTTGTGAGTGGATTTGGTAGACGGAAACTGAAAGAAGCCTGTCGTATATATGTATATGTAAATGTATGTATGTGTGTGTATATGTTTGTCTGTCTGTGTTTGTCCCCCCCAACTTCGCTTGACAATCGATGCTGGTGTGTTTACATCCCCGTAACTTAGCGGTTTGGCAAAAAGAGACCAATAGAATAAGTACTAGGCTTACAAAGAATAAGTCCTGGGGTTGATTTGCTTGACTAAAGGCGGTGCCCCAGCATGGCCGCAGTCAAATGATTGAAACAAGTAAAAGAGTAAGGAAAGAAAAATGAACATGTACAAAAATTATACATACATAAAATAAAATTATTTATTTACACAGAGCTTGTTATTTATATATTTCATTATCATCATCATCATTTAACATCCTTTGTCTATGCTGGCATGAGTTGGATGGTTTGACTGGGCTTGCACACTGGAAGGCTGCACCAGGCTCCAGTATGATTTGGCATGGTTTTCTAGGCCTGGATGCCCTTCCTAACGCCAACTATTCCGAGAGTGTAATGGGTGCTCTTACATGCCACCAGCACGGGTGCCATTTGCATGACACCATTATCTGCCACGACTGATTTTGCTCGGCTTGATGGGTCTTCTTCTCAAGCACAACATAATGCCAAAGGTCTTGGTCATTAGCATGAGTGGGACTGAACCCAGAACCATGTGGCTGGGAGGCAAACTTCTCACCATACAGCCATTCCTGCACTTAGATGCTCTTCCTATCACTAAACAGTTTGCCATATGAGCTGGGTGCCTTTTATCATACCATCAACACTAGAAAGGCCACTGATTTGTAAAAATCCTCATGATTACTAAGGAATCCTAATTATTTGGCCTGAACTCAAGTCTCAAACAAACATCCTACCACTTTAATAGTAGGATGTTCTAGTGAGAGTAATGAAAGAAAAAAAGTGACAATATTACCTAATGTAGAGATTTTCATATCCTTTAATACTGATTTTATTTCACCATAATTTAATCTTCTATCAGAAAAATCCATAGTAATTGTTTTGGTTTCAACTTTATAAGTAGTCTCTGTAATGTAAAAAATAAAAATACAATGAAATATAGAAATAGAAGAAATACAGAAAAATTAGTTTAATACCGTATGATAGCAATCTCCAGTCAATGCAAGGGGTTTCTAAGTGGTCACTTGAATAACTAGAAGTAGCAGCCAGATCTATCAGAAATCATGTCATAAATAGGAAAAAGATACAAAAGATAATGAAGCGCTTAGATATCCTTAAATTGATGAGATGGTTATGGCTAGATCACATTTACTCATAGGTTGTTCAATCATGCTCGGCCAGAAGTTACACAACAGCATGGTAATTCATATGACTGGCAACATTTAAAGAATTTATTTTTGAGACATGGTGGTAGATGTCACAAAACATATTGGAACACAAGAATGACCAGTACGACATGTACCAAAACAGATAGTAAGACTAATACTTCATAACCACTGATAGGAAAATTTTACACAAATTACAGAAGCGTTAAGGCCACTTCCCCTGATGAAGAGGATTGGCCTGTAAGAGCCCTGCGCTGGTGTCACTTAAAAAGCACTTGTGCCAGTGCCATGTAGAAGTGCTCGTGCTGGCTTCACGTTAAAAGCACCCAGCACACATTGTGAAGTGGTTGGTGTTAGGAAGGGCATCTGACCATAGAAACCAAGCCAGATCAGACTGGAAACTGGTGCAGCTCTCCAGCTTGTCAGCTCTGGTCAAACAATCCAACTCATGCCAGGATGGAAAATGAACGTTGGAGGAAGAGGAGGAGGACGACGACGACGACGATGACGACGAATTGATAAGGCCAGCATACAGCAAAAGTTGTTGCATTTGGACAAGACAATAATATATCAATGATAATTTAACAAGTACTGTTTCTGAGAGATATGAGGAGACTTTTATTAAACTCAACTAACTAGAAATTGCAGCCAAATCTCCCTCAAATACCACCCTGATGTCTGAAATAAAGAGAATACATACCAGACTATAAGGTCCTACACACCCTTAAAAAGACAGGAAGGAGGCAGCTCGAATACCTTTAATCATAAATCTCCTTGATCAGAGCTGATCTGGAGCTAAACAAAAACAACCATGGTGCGTGCATAAGCCAATGATAGTGCTTCCACGTGGTTGCCCATTCTGCTAGAAACAGCAGCCATATTACTTCAAATATTACTACCATCTTAGGAATAGATACATTGCATAATGTACCCATGGGTGCAACATGCCTGGAGAAATGACAGGATGGTCACTACTGGATAGTTTTCAATCAAATGTCTGTTCAATCAGTGGCTATCTTGGAGCTAAACAACTTTGCCTTGGACAACAACACAAAAGCTGTAGTCCAGTTTGAACTGAAGATAATGTAACCAGCAAACAGCAATTGGGCGTTGACAAGAAAAATACATTAGGACACTTGATCCAAAATGTTGGCTTTATATAATGGCTTACTGAGAAACTTTGAAACTTCTTCACAACCAATAGGTTTCTGATAATATTTGTAGAAAATTAAGATGGTGAGCTGGCAGAATCATTAGCACACTGGGCAAAATACTTAGCAGCTTTTCATCTGTCTTTTGTTCTGAGTTCAAATTCCACCAAGGTGAACTTAGCATTTTATCTTTTCAAAGTCGATCAAATAAGTACTGGTTGAGCACTGGGATTGATATAATCGACTAGCCTCCTCCCTTTAACTTGCTGGCCTTGCGCCAAAATTTGAAACTAATATTTGTAGAAAACAATTGTTGGTAGTTAAATTATCTCAGTAAGCACTTTGCCTCACACAAGTCACCAATGAGGAATAGCAAAGAGATAAAGGGAAGTCTTAGGATGAATTTAAAGCAGATAATTAAGAGATCAAATTGTTAATCATGGCATAGGAGTGGGTGTGTGGTAAGTCACTTGCTTACCAACCATATGGTTCCGGGTTCAGTCCCACTGCATGGCACCTTGGGCAAGTGTCTTCTACTATAGTCTCGGGCCAACCAAAGCCTTGTGAGTGGATTTGGTAGACGGAAACTGAAAGAAGCCCATCGTATATATATATGTGTGTGTGTGTGTGTCCCCAACATCGCTTGACAACCAGTGCTGGTGTGTTTACGTCCCCGTAACTTAGCGGTTCGACAAAAGAGAACGACAGAATAAGTACTAGGCTTACAAAGAATAAGTCATGGAGTTAATTTGCTCGACTAAAGGCGGTGTTCCAGCATGGCCACAGTCAAATGACTGAAACAAGTAAAAGAGTAAAGAGTATGCACTGGGAAAGAATTTCTTGGTAGGCTTAACCACATAAGTTTACTAGTTACTATTTTATCTTCCTCAGTCAATATGCAAAAGCTACAACAAATACTGCTGACATAGTTAATAATAATGACAACCAAGATTGAAAACAGAAGGAACAGAAGATATTAGCTTTTACTTAGTTCAGATAAGAACAACATTAAGTTTGTATATTACTTACAAAATACATTTTAAATAACATTTAAAAAGATATATTTACCAATTTCTTTGGCAACAGCAGCTAGTTTTTCTGGACTTCTACTTATTAAAACAATGTTCAAACCCTTTGATGCCAACTGTTAAGGAAGAAATAATAAAATATAAAAACTTACAAAATCCATTCTTTAATTACATGATAAATAATTATAAATGTGATGAGTGCAATGAAGATAAAATATTGTAAGAAACAATGGCAGCATAATTACTAAGATTAACAAAAACTAAAATTAAGACAAACTAATGCCATTCCAGACCAATGATGGCACACCTGTAACACACCTACAGGTTTTTAGGTGATACATGAAAAACTTTTTAATGAAATTCCTATGCAAAAATACACAATAAATAGTTGTATGTGTACATGTGATACTTCAATAACAGAATTATTAAAGAAATTAAAATTTCAACACATTGAACTAAAAAAAGAAAATTAGCATCACTGTACTACATGCAGCCTCAGTAGTTTGGTTGAGGAGGTCAGGTACCAGGTTCAATCCATCAGCAAGGTACTTTGGGCTAATCTTTTCAACTGTAGTCTTAGGTTACCCAAAGTGTAGTGAGCGGAATTTAGTAAGTAGAAACTCTGTACATAAGTGTGTGTGTGTGTATGTTTAGTATAAGCTGTGTGCACTTATATCTTTGTCTTGTAACTTAGCAGTTCGATAGAAATGAAAATTGAGATTCATATAATTGATTTTGAAGATTGTGTGCCAGGATAGCCATACCTCAATGACCTGACTGACTACATACAGAATTTTAAAAATATAAACTTTCTTTTTAAATAAAATGAATCAAAACTTAACAATGAAAAAAAACTCATCCAAAAAATAAATTATTTTATTAACCTAGATATAAATAATTTAAAGCAAATTATTATTCCAAACTTTAAACATCTGAGATGAACTATTATTAAAAGGATTATACCTTTTAGAGAATTAACCATATTTTGGAAGATAAATATTCATGAGTATTTCATTTGATTATCTTTGAGTTAGTGGAATCATTGAGAAAATATTAGAATAAAGTTTGGTTTGAGAGCTAAATTTATATTTTAAAAGTGCTCTCAATACCTTTCTGTTATTTTAACCAGTGCTTCTCAAACTAACTGATGTGGCATAGCGGCAGTCATCTTTTTTTTTTTTTTTTTTTCAAATGTGCCAGGGACCGGTAATATTTTTTAGTAATATCAATTTGTACCGGAAACAATATATATAATGAATACAATAAAAGTTGACAATTTTCTTTTTATCTTATATTCATTTTGTAAACAAATAATACAATATTACATGTGCATTTTATGTTTTTTTTCATTCTTGGAAACTCGCCATGTACCAGCAGCTGGTGCCGGCTCACGGACCGGCACCAGTCCATGGACCACCACTTCGAGTAGCACTAATTTAAGCAACCATCAGGTTCTTAATGTACCTGGCAGTCCAAATATTTACTATAGAAATAAATAAGACATAACTACTCATCCCAGTAAAGTAGAATTTGAATGTACATTAGGCGTTTCAAATTATATTAATAAAACAGACAATTTAGGTCACTAACATATGCAGACGGCAGGCAAGAGGAATTAACTTAAGGCAGAGTTATGTCCCATGAATGATTTTTTTTTTTTTTTCATACAAACATGAATTGCATAAGTTTTCTTCGTTCGATTCATAATTATCAGGAAAAAAAAAGGTAATAGTGTGTATGTAAAAATACCCAGAACACCTCACCTTTTGAAAATCAATGTAAAGCTATGTGTAAGTAGCAGTTGCAAAATAACTAAGATACACTATATGAAGGTAAAGTCTTCACTGGTAAATCCCAACGGAAATCAAATTGTTTATCATATTCACAATCATACATACAAATATATGCACACACATATACATACAAATAGCCAGACACATGCACACACACACACACAAAGCCAATACAAAATATGGAAGACATTCAGTCCAATATTTCTTATTTCTTTATTGCCCACAAGGGGCCAAACATAGGAGACAAACAAGGGGATTAAGTTGATTACATCGACCCCAGTGCGTAACTGGTACTTAATTTATCGACCCCGAAAGGATGAAAGGCAAAGTCAACCTTGGCAGAATTTGAACTCAGAACGTAACGGCAGATGAAATACTGCTAAGCATTTCGCCCGGCGTGCTAACGTTTCTGGCAGCTCGCCGCCTTTCAGTCCAATGTTTCTGCCATTCCACTAATCCTCCATCTGAGATCGGTAGTTGTTTTAATCAACGTCTAACCTTTTATCATTAAACTAGCCATATCTGACCCAAATATTCTTGTTATATGTCCAAACCAGCCAGATCTGGCCTTTCACAACTACCTAACAATGTCATTCTGAAAATAAACAATCATGCCATTGAAGTCTCAAAGCTATGAGATATTATGTAAGATTAATTGAAAACAACGTCATTAAATAAGCATTATATTTGACAAAGTAATCTAAATGCTTAAAGAGTTAAAGGGTGAAAAGCAAAATGGACCCTAGCAAGACTTGAACTCAGAGCACAGTATCAAAGAAGTACCATAAGGCATCGTATCTGACACTCTAACAACTCTACCAAACGGCTGTGTATGTATGTATATGTATGTGTGCATACATATACACAAACATACACAAATGTTCTGTTACTTCTTAGATTATCTTTTCCATTAATTATACAGTGAAGTATCTAGATAAACTAAACATATCGAGTTTCACCATTGTATACTCTCCGTCTGAAATGTAGAGTCATGAAATATTTCAATTACTGAGGAAAGTGGAGGGAAAATAAAACTATTATCTTATGATTTCTCTTAACAACCAAACAATGTTGTTTGCATTAGAATACAAGTCTATCAGACAGATAACATTGCTATCATGTTACTTGTAGTTATTGATCATTTCCCTTGTTACTTGGCCAAACAGGAACTACCAGAGCTTTTTTTTTTTTTTTTTTTTTTTTCTTTTACAGCAGGTTAGGGGAAGTAAAGGCTTACTCAACTAATAAACTATTTTATACAGATTCTTTCAGGTACCTGTGATGAGTGAATTATAAACTTCACATGTTGTGCTAAAATGAAGATCTAGCCGATCGAAAACACATTCTTTTACTTTATTTCAGGCATTTTACTGTGGCCATGCTGGAGCACCACCTTAAAGGGTTTTTAGTTAAAAAAATCAACCCCAGAACTTACTTTTTGCAAGCCTAGTACTTATTCTATCAGTCTCTTTTGCCAAACAATCGTTATGAAAACATTAGCCTCGTTAAAGGTATGATGTTATATTATTATAATAGGCAAAAGAATCTCAATTTAATGGTCAGATGTTCGTCTTTATGCTAGCTTCACTTGTTCTTTTAAGTAATGCACAGAACTAACAGATGATTTGTAGATTGCAAAAATGTTAGCAAACATCACTGTTTCTAATAAGCAGAAATGACGACACCAGAATCTGTAGCTGAACTACAGACAGTGATGTCAAACTTTAGTAACTGTAGTACAATGCAGTTGTCTAAAGATTCTAATGTGCATGCGCACACATTCAAAACATTCGTAAATTTATCTTTATAACGTCCACAATTCATTATATCCATTAAACTTGAGATCCATCAATGTGATGCACGCAACCAATGGAATCCCTCTTCCACAAATACACACACACACACACACACACACACACACACACACACACACACACACACACACACACACACACACACACCATTCTAAATCAGACTGGAACATGGAGCAGCTCTCCAGCTTACCAGTTTCAGTGAAACTGTTTAACCCATTCAAGCATGGAAAGTAGATGCTAAATTATGATGATAATACATACATACATACATACATACATATATATAAAGGTAACACCATATGTATTTAGTCTAAAAGAAACTCAACATACCAACATTAATGAAAACAAAAACAGCATGCATCATGACACAATGAGAAAAAGGGTGGAAGTAAAACAAAATGGTATTTAGTTGATAGAGTAAAACGTATATACTTACTTCTTCTGCATAGGCTTTACCAATTCCATCTGTTGATCCAGTCACGACTAAAACAAACAGAAAATAAATAGGTTATTGTTTTTAAAAAACACAGAAAGCATTTGTTGATAGTTCGATTCCTATTGAAGGAATAAGAAACAATGGTAATCCAAAGACACAGTTTTGTGGATGCTTGCCAACCATATGGCTTCAGGTTCAGGTCCACTGTACAGCACCTTGGCTGTCTTCTACAGAGCCCCGGACTGGCAAATGCTTTATAAGTGAAACTGCAAGGCAGAAATTGTATGAAAGCCTATTATATATATTAACAGGCCTCCACACATAATATATATATATATATATATATATGCACAAATAAATAACAAACTGCTAAGTTATGGGAACGAAAACACACCAACAGCAGTGTGTTGGCAGGATGATGGTGGTGATGGTAGGACAAACACAGACACAAAACACACACAGCTATATACGATGAGCTTCGTTCAGTTTCCATCTACCAAATCCACTCACAAGGCTTTGGTTGGCCCAAGGCTATAGTAGAAGATACATGTTGAGAAACAAGCTTCTTACCACACAGCCATACCTGCACCTAACCCTACATTGTACAGACACATGTAATATACATATGCACGTATGTGTATGTGTTCGCCAGAGTGAAACGACGATATGATGTTTACATTCTCTGTTAACATTATGAGGAGTCATTCAGTGCTTTCAAAGCATGAAAAATCCCTCACCTGAAAAACAATTAAATGCTGGAGATAGAGTAATGCTGCCTTTAATAAGTCCCTAAAAAAGGAAATATTAAAATAATCCAACAAAATAAACTGATCTATACAGAGTCTTATATTAAATATTCTTCAAAAATTACATATTTTTTCAATGCAGTGAACTGACAAAGTCCATATCTAAGGCAGGCATTTTGTTGCTGCCAGAGCCAAGCAACAGAAATTCTAAAGGAAGTATATATATATATATATAAAACATATTTAGCACTGTTGATGTTATTCAGCCAGTGACTGCTTCTGGTTGTTATACAACCTCTCATTTAGATTTAAAAAAAAAAAAAATATTTATATTTCATTATAATTTTAAGTAAAACAGCAACTTAATATTGATTTCAAATTTTGGCACAAGGCCAGCAATTTCAGGGCAGGGGATAAGTCAATTAATCTGACCCCAGTGCTCAACTGGTACTTATTTTATTGCTTCTAAAAGGATGAAAGGCAAAGTCAATCTCAGCAAAATTTGAACTCAGAACAAAGAAACAAACGAAATACAGCAAAACATTTTGCCCAGCATTCTACTAGCTCACCACCTTACAGTAACTTAATATTGATTTCAAATTTTGGCACAAAGCCAGCAATTTTGGGGGAGGGGATAAGTCAATTACATTGACCCCAATCCTCTACTGGTACTAATTTTATCAACCCTGAAAGGATGAACCTCAGTGGAATTTGAACTCAGAACGTAAAGAAAGGCAAAATGCCTAGCGTCATTTTGCCTGGCATGCTAATGATTCTGCCAGCTCGCCCCCTTTTATAATATTGAGTTATTTTACTAAATCTGACCAAATCCTTTGTTTTTAAAATTAATTGAAATACATAGGTGTCTTATCAGAAACATGATTCCAAAAGTGGTAAATATAAAGATCTTAGATCTAAGAAAATCAATTTGAAATTTGTCAAGGGAATTATTGTCTACTCCCTTACACAACTTATATAAGTAATCTAAATTTGACAATACATTTTTCTGTTGCTCATAATCTAGCTGAAATTATAAATGCAACAGCCTACTAGAAAAAAAAAAAACAATTATTTATTGTATTGTTTGATATATCTGGCAGGAAACTAATATCTTAAGAAGCTTACTGCAAATAACCTATGGTTTATACACTGATAAGCCTCTCTAAAAGGCTTTTAACATATCTAATTATGTTACACTTAATTCCGCTCTAATTTTTGATAAAAGAATTTAAAAACTATTGAAGTAAAATACAATTTCACCAAAGTTATTAACTTAAAGCATATAAATTTAAAATTCTTTTTTGTTGTATTTTTTAGTGTTAATGTATCAACAGTAGCTTAGTTTGTTACTTAATGACTATTCTAATTAGAAAAAATAAAGTCTGCCATGTTTTCATAGTCCTGATGTTTCTAGAAATAATTTAACTTTGTTAGGTAATGGATGTTGTACAAAGCTCAAATATGTCCCACTATACGAGAGGGTACCGAAAAGTTCTTGGCTTAAAGGGTTTTGCAAAAGGCCTGGTTGGAGGCCCAACCTTCCAAGTTCTTTTACTGAGTTTAGAAAAACTGAAAGACCACTGCAATAAATACGTGAATCTGCAAGGGGATTATGTTGGATAAAATCATAATTAACTGATCCTCCTGTGTTTTCTTTTACCCAAAATCAGAAACTTTTCAGCACTCTTTTGTACATAAACAGATAATGCATTGGAGCTGTTGTCTATTGAACTGCATAAAGTAGGCCAACAGTGGGATAAAATGCAATGTCAGAGCTGACTGGCAGATACTGAACTCGGTCATTTATCAACAAAATTAATTACCGCTCAATATATTACCATCCATGCTACCCTTACCACCCCAATCCTCTAACAAACTTTCAGGTTACATATTTGGGAGGATCATGATTAGTTGTCATAAGTTGTGTTCATGCAATATCTTGCAAGAAGCTCTCCAATTTTATGTTTCCCAAGTACAGCATAGAATCTGAATTTGCTAGTCTCATACAAAACAATAAACTTGTCCTATATTTCATTCTAAATTGAAAAATGTTGATATAATAAACCACATGGCAATGAAAAAAATTAGTGATCTGACCATTAACATATACATGTATATAATCAACCTGTACATCTATTACCATTTTACTTTCCTTTATCTAAGCGAAACTTCATTTCGTGAATTTATTTTATGAAAAAAAAACTACATTATTGATACTGTAGTGTCACTGGACTGGCTCCTGTGCAGGTGGCACGTAAAATACACCATTCTGAGCTTGGTCGTTGCCAGTACCACCTGACTGGCCTTCATGCCGGGGCACGTAAAAGCACCCACTACACTCTCGGAATGGTTGGCATTAGGAAGGGCATCCAGCTGTAGAAACTCTGCCAAATCAGATTGGAGCCTGGTTAGCCATCTGGTTTCACCAGTCCTCAGTCAAATCATCCAACCCATGCTAGCATGGAAAGCGGACATTAAATGATGAAGAACGTACTCCATCAATTAGTATAGGTGCTGGCATAGCTGTGTGGTTAAGAAATTTGCTCCCCAACTATGAAGTCTTGGCTTAAGAAGTACGTTAAATTCATCATTGTATTCACAGCCACTGACAGCACCACATACATGGCTTGTACAACTCTAACAAGCCACTCCTAGATTCATAACTTGCTTAGAGACCACCAGATAACAGAGTGGGGAACTCTGTCAAAAGCTTTCTCCAGGTTGACGAGGCTAAGTACAATGGCTTACTTCTGGCCAAGTACTTTTCCTGAGGCTGTCTCACTAGCAAGATGACATCTGTGGTACTCTTCCTAGATACAAAACCAAACTGCATCTCATCTAGTTGAATTCTATTCCTAATCAACTGAGCTATAACCATCTCAGTAGCTTTCATGACTTGGTCTAGCAGTTTAATATCTCTGTAGTTGTTTCTATTTAAGGCATCACCTTTACCTTTGTAGCAGCAAACTATAATACTACTACACCAGCCACTGGGGATGGTGCCTTCCTGAATAACCGGATTAACTATAAAGGTGACTAAGCTGTATCCTACACCACCAGAAATTTTAATCATCTCGGCAGTGATTCCTAATGGCTTAGGGGTTTTCCCTATGAATGTATGTGTGTGTGATTGTGATGTGTTTGCCCCACCACCACTGCTTAACAACTAGTTATTTTAATTATATTCCCACGACTAAGCAATTCAGTAAAAGCAACCGATAGAATCAGTATCAGACTTAACAAATAAGCACTGGGGATCGATTTGTTTGTCTAAACCCTCCTAGGTAGTGCCCCAATTGACTGAAACAAATAAAAGAGAAAATATGCAGACAGAATCGTTAGAGTGTCCAAACAGTATTTTCTATGTTCAAATCTTACTGATGCCAATTTTGCCCTTCATTCTCCTGGAGTCATTAAATTAAAACACCAGTTAAGTAGTGGCATCGATTGAATAGTCTTGTAAGGCATTGTAGTGACGCCTGAATAGCAGACGACATTTCCAGAAAGCTTATCCACGCATGCGCAGGGACTAGTTCCGGAAGGAATACAGGAAGAGTCTCATGCGCCTGCGTAGTCATCGACATCCAAGCTTTCGCACCCTTTTTCATTCTCTTTCTCGCTGGCCGGCGAAGAGCCTAGACATCGTCGCAGCTCTCTCCAACATTCCAACTCTGGAGCTACACAAACAACCATGCAACTTCATTGACGGCGTCTCAGTAACCAAAGGGCGAAGTGCTGCCGAATTCTATTGTAATAAATATTGTTGTGTTGATAGTTCAGAATCTGCGTTCCGTTGTTTCTTCAAGAAATTTAATGTACGGAAGCGGAGTACACCTAATGGTGTATAACCACTTCCCTACAATTAGTGACCCCGACGTGATTCAGTTAAACCATTTCCCTACAATTGGTGACCCCGATGTGATTCGGTATAACCAATTTCCTACAATTGGTGACCCCCGACGTGATTCTGTTCAACCAATTTCCTACAATAGGTGACCCCGACATGATTCAGTATAACCAATTCCCTACAATTGGTGACCCCGAATCAAGAATAACTGCAGCCAAAAATCTGAACTACCGACCGATAATACTACAAGAGCCGTCGCCTGTCTCTCAACATGCTCATCACAAATAGAGAATGCACACATTCACTCGCATCAGCTTATTCCACAGCTGCAGGCCAATTGTAGGAAATTGGTTGAACCGAATCACGTCGGGGGTCACCAATTTCCTACAATTGGTGACCCCGACGTGATTCGGTTCAACCAATTCCCTACAATTGGTGACCCCGACATGATTCAGTATAACTAATTCCCTACAATTGGTGACCCCGAATCAAGAACAACTGCAGCCAAAAATCTGAACTACCGACCGATAATACTACAAGAGCCGTCGCCTGTCTCTCAACATGCTCATCACAAATAGAGAATGCACACATTCACTCGCATCAGCTTATTCCACAGCTGCAGGCCAATTGTAGGAAATTGGTTGAACCGAATCACGTCGGGGGTCACCAATTTCCTACAATTGGTGACCCCGACGTGATTCGGTTCAACCAATTCCCTACAATTGGTGACCCCGAATCAAGAACAACTGCAGCCAAAAATCTGAACTACCAACCGATAATACTACACGAGCCGTCGCCTGTCTCTCAACATGCTCGTCACAAATAGAGAATGCGCACACTCACTCGCATCAGCTTATTCCACAGCTGCAGGACTTTCTCTTGGTCATCACACGGTACTTTGTAAATTGGTACCCCGAGCTAAAAGATCTACAGACCTCGTTTCAACAGCCATTGAATTTGTATGCTTCACAACTTCAGGATTGCCACTATATTCTCATCCATCACAAGTGAAAAGCTAAGTAAATTTTCCTACGTTAAAGTTTTTCATTTTGTCAATGACTTCCAGATTCTATAACCAAAGACTTCTTTGCGGCTGAGACCTTTGTGGTTTTTCACACAAAAAACTTCACGGTTATTTCATCCTAACAACTTTTTGAGCAGTTTCCTACATGTTTCACGAGACGTCAATTCATTCTTACACAGCGTCCTCTACTTGCTGAAAATAGCAGTAAAATGCACAGTTACATTTCAGTGAGTACATAACATTTTTTGATGCTTACTTGTTCCCAGTTCAGCATTTTTCGTCACCTCTCCGTTTCTCTCAGCCGGAGAATGGAAGAGTTCTGGCTTATCTTCATTTGCACGGGATCTTTTGGTCATTTTCGCTCACAGCTCCGAATTCATGACAGCATTTTCAAGCAATGCCACTCAACGGTATCTTTCAAATAGACGCCCTGTCACAACCACCACACACACCACCGTCAACAACATAACCACCACACACATACAGAACACAGCTACAGCCAGTTCCAGCGCAGACGTTTTCACCACCAATGTACTGTCTACCATTGTCATCGCCAGCAACACCAACATCAACAAGCGCGGTTTTATCTCGACCCTGTTAGAGTGGATGTTTCCACTCACGATCAACAGACCAGAACTAACCAGCCAGAATATTCCGTACCAGGTAACACAGGTCCCAGCATTGACGCTCAACTACAACTCTGCTCCTTGACCACAACTTCCTGCGTATGAACATTCTATTCTCCTTGTGTAACTTTAATATGAACTGGTTTTTCTCTACAGACACTTTTACTATGTTCTGTGTTTTCTCTCACACACTTGTACACTCATATTTTCTTTCCTTTCAGGAAAAAACAAAAAAAATCACTTTTACATCGTGTGATTCCAGTTTCCTGGACAGTTGTCATCACGGTTGTTTTGTCATTGTCAATTCTTCTGTACATTGCATGCATGTATCTCACAATTGTACATCACTTTCTTTGATTTTTCTTTATATATATTTCTGCCACATCTTGTGGGTGCTTTCGGTAGCCATCTTGCCTCAGGCGCCACTCCAAATTTCTATTTTCATGCTTGCAGCACTCGAGGGGGAGCCATGTAGTGACGCCTTAATAGCAGACGACATTTCCGGAAAGCTTATCCACGCATGCGCAGGGACTAGTTCCGGATGGAATACAGGAACAGGCGTATGCGTAGTCATCGACATCCAAGCTTTCGCGCCCTTTTTCATTCTCTTTCTCGCTGGCCGACGAAGAGCCTAGACGTCGTCGCAGCTCTCTCCAACAACCCAACTCTGGAGCTACACAAATAACCACGCAACTTCATTGACAGCGTCTCAGTAACCAAAGGGCGAAGTACTGCCGAATTCTATTGTAATAAATATTGTTGTGTTGATAGTTCAGAATCTGCGTTCCGTTGTTTCTTCAAGAAATTTAATGTACGGAAGCGGAGTACACATAATGGCGTATAACCACTTCCCTACAGCATCATAAATCGATAAAGAAAATTTTCAAAACACTGAAATAGGTAGGATATAAACTCAGGTAACTGAATATTGCAGATATGACAATATAGTTAAGACGTTTGCTTCTCAACCACATGGGAAAGTGTTTTCTGCAGCTCTGAATAAATTATACCTTATGAGTGAATTTAGCAGACAGAAATTGTACAACGTCTGTCATATATACATTCGTAAGAATGTATATGCATGCATGCGTGAACGCACGTGTGTGTGTGTGTGAATGTTTACATTCTGCACTTTACAGAATGTAAACACACGAAATTTGTTGACAATTCCCTGTCAAAATACTGAGCGATAGCTCTGTACTTTCAAAGAGGTATGGAATTTTTTTTTTAATCCATTACGTAGGTAACAGGCAAATGGTTAACCATAGCAGGGGTATCTAGCAGTAAAATGCCTTATACTTTCAACAAACCCAAGCTAGCATAGAAAAAAAAAAAGCAATCTCATGTGTTGTCCACCCTATCCGCAATCATGATATTTATTTTGGTACATGGGTAGTCATAGTCAAACAAGGGGGTAGCCGGAATTTTGAACATGAATTACGCATGCGCATATCTGAAAACTAAATCGGACCTTCAATTAATATTTTTTTAAAAACCCTCTGATTTGGACCGTTATCTTTGAAATTCTTGCATATTTAGTAGAAATAGGGGAAGAGGGCAGCCGAAGACAATTAAATAGACAACCATAGTGTTTTACTAATACGTACTTTTCCTATCGCAGTCCGGAGAAGAAAAAAAGGATATTCGACATTAAGACAGAAAAAGAATGATTAAAATCCTTTTTAAAAGTCACAAATCTATATAGGAAGGGAAACATACAATTATATCGAACACCTGATTTGTTCTTTATTTTATAAACCACAGAAAGGTGAAATGCAAAACAGATTTCAGTGGAGTTTGAACTCAGAACGAAAACAGCATGGTTCATATAATTATAACAATCTACAGTTTTTTTTAATATATATATAATTTGTAATTTAGTCGGGTGGTTAGCAATTTCGAGAGGTGAGAGATTAATCGATTAAATTGATCCCAATATTTGACTAACGCTTTCTTACATTGAGTCCCGAGGTGTAACAGGCAAGATTTGGACTTAATGCGTAAAGAGCAGTAACTATGTACCGCAAAGCATTTTGACCCGACGCCCCAGGAATTGTATTAATCCACTGCCGTTCTTTTATAAAATAATAATTGTTTCAAATTTTGATACAGGGCAAGCAATTGTAGGAGGGAAAGTGGTTAGTCGATGACATCAATTCTATTTTATCGACCTCGAAAGGATGAAAGGCAAAGTTGACTTCGGCTGGATTTGAACTCAGAAATGCTGCTAAGCATACAGTCGGACACGCTAACGAGTCTGCCAACATGTTTGTTAGCCACAGGTGCTTAAAGACAACAACGGGGAGGCTCCTAAGACAGGACATAACACAGTGAAAGGTTTACATCAATATCTCATTAATAATAATAATAATGAGGAGGAGGATTTGAAATTTTGGCACAAAGCCAGCAGGGTTCGGGGGAAGGAACGAGTCCATAATATCGACCCCAGTGTTCAACTTGTCCTTATTTTATCGAAATAAAGCAGAGTGGTCCCCAACGCGCAGTCGCGCGTCCGCGCTAGCTAGCCGTGAGTAGTCGATCCTACAAGTGCGCGCGTATGCAAATTAGTAAATAATTTTTTTTTTAAACAAAGTAAATAATTTTGGGGACCACTCTGCTTTAGTAGTACCTAATAATAATAATAAGAGAGATCACAAAAAACGCATTAACAAACCTGCCCAGTTCCCAATGGACTTCAACCGACGCAACCAACCGGCGTGTTTGGAAAACAAAGGCTGTGTAACAGCCAAAAGTAAAGACGTCATTACACGACATACTACTACACTGTAGACAATGAAACCAAAACAAGAAAAGTATTCGTTAGTAACGCCTAGGAAGCCCCTAATGGTGCTGGTAAATTCCTCATGCATCGTTTCTTTTTCCTCCTTTGAAGTTCTGTTTGGTTCGGCGAAGTTATTGTTATGACAGAAAGCATAACATGGAAGGCGGTAAATAGCGCCACTTAGCGGCGAGTGAGAAAAACATAAGAATAACAGCGGAGAGAATTACGAAGATATTATGTGAGCTCTCTCTCTCTCTCTTTGTCTCTCTCTCTCTCTCTTTGTCTCTCTCTCTCTCTCTTTGTCTCTCTCTCTCTCTCTTTGTCTCTCTCTCTCTCTTTGTCTCTCTCTCTCTCTTGCGTACATGTACACATTCATCAATAATTGACAGAAATCACAGTGACTCAAGGGCCGAGAGGTTCGCGTAATGGTACTTATCAAACTGGCTTGAAATTTATATATAGAGAGTGAGAGAGGTACATAGATAAATAAAGATAAACGTGTGCGTGCTTATATGGGCATATACAGTATATACATGTATGTGTAGATAGAAAGATAGGTAGATGTATATGTATATATACGTATGTGAGTGTATGTATACACACATACACACACATATATATATATATATATATATATATATATATATATATATGGTCATCTTCAAGTTTAGGGGGATAAAAAAAATAAATAAAAATATTCAAGGGAAATAACTGAACGACTTACCAGTATTATCCGTTTTCTTCTAGCTGTTTATAAATAAATCACACCCTAACCCTAACGTCAATCAAATCACGTGTGTGATTTATTTATAAACAGAGATGAACGGAGAATACTGGTAAGACGTTCAGTTACTTCCCTTGAATTTTTTTTTTTTTTTATTCCCCTAAACTTGAAGATTACCTATATATATATATATATGTGGGCAAATGTGTATCTACATACTTACACAAGTGTGTCCCTCCCCCCCCCCCCCCACATAATTTTCAGAAAAGTGACAAGTTTTTTTAATGAAATCTTCTACAAATACCTTTCGGGTTGTAAAAGTTTCGATTGCATTGAAATTTATTGCGGAAAAATATTGATTGGCACGCACACTTACAGACTGACACATATCACATTTTTTTTTCTGAATTTGAAGTTTCATTTTGTACATATATTTGATGTGCCGGTACGTATTTGTGTGAACCCATAATTTCTTCTTTTTTTCGTTTTTTCTTTCTATATTAAATTCCGATAATATTGTAATTTACACCATTTGAATAGTATCTGTAGAAAAAAATCTCAGCAAAAAAATATTCATTTTTCTGAAAGTTATAAAGACACAAATCCCACTTGTGTGAATTGTCCGAAACTCCTCACCTCGACCCTCGGGGAAATATTTTTGCAACAAATTCCGGTGTAATCAGAATCTACAAAATCTGAAGCATATTTTTTGGAAATTTCACTCAGAGGTATTCAGTTTTCTGAAAGTTGGTGGCAAGGAAACGCATTTGTGTAGGCGTGCCTACATACATGTGTGTGTGTGTGTGTGTGTGTGTGTGTGTGTATGTGTGTGTGTGTGTGTGTGTGTGTCCTCGTGCCCTTTTAGTGTTAAGTACTGATAGAAAAAAACAGTACTCAATACCATAGTAGTGATTAATGATTTATTTTGGTCGAGTCAGTGTTTTGGTGTTCTGCGTTTCACCTGTAGGTCCACAGGATCTTCAGGTAAGTAGTGACTTGTAACTTGCCCTTTACGGCCTTTGAGCCACTTTGTAACTTCTATCGATGAAATAAAGTGTGTGTGTGTGTGTAAGGAAATATATACACACATGTTTATCTCTCCTCCTCTATGTATGTGTGTTAGATAGATAGATAGATAGATAGATAGATAGATAGATAGATAGATAGATAGATAGATAGATTGGTCAATTTAGTGAAGAAAGTAGAATAAGATACTAGAGAGTAATAAGAGTAAACATGCTCCTTGCATGCATTTGTCGGTTTTAAGGACAATCCATGCCTCTGCATTGTTTAAATCCGTAGTTCTCAACCGAAGCCCATGTAAGAATTTGTTGTTAAAATTTATGCGCAATAAATTTTAAAAATTGCTAAAATATTTTGTGTATTGCAGAAGTATAATTAATTTATGCGCAATAAATTACTTATACTTCTGCAGTACACAAAATATTTTAGCAATTTTTTAATGCTATTCCTAATAATATCTAATTATGGAAATACAATAGGATTTTTTAAACATTGAATGGCTATGAGGGTCCAACTGAGTATAATAGGAGTCAAAGGGGACCATGGGTAAAAAAAATGGGCGAGATGAGCTGGTTTAAATCAATTGATTTGTTAGAATTATCTCCCTTGCTTGTTACTAGATTTAGGCACCTTTAACTTGTTCTTTTGTTGTTTTACTTTTTATTCTCATGTATAACTTCAGTTAACCGAAGTTTTCGAGTATACACCATAATTAGATTTTATCGTATTTCAGTATGGTATCGACTAACTCTCTTCCTTCAAAATTGCAAGCCTTGTGTTTAAATCAGCAGCCAATATTCACTTTACATCGTAAGCGAGTATTACCTACGAACATTTCCAGAACATTGTCTTATACGAAGCTGAACTCTAATCCTTACGGCACCAAATCAGGAGTACATCTGTTCAAAAATTGCAACCATGGCACCAGTTGAAAAACAATAAAACATTTAGTAATGCCGGGATTTATACATGATAATATGGTGGGAGGGGATGGTGCAAAATTAGATCCGGGGTAAAATGAGTAACTCCTGATTTCTCATTTTTTCCTCCCAAGCTTTTTGAAATCATTACATTGCAAATATTTCATCATTATTTTGTAATATCACATCATCTTTAGCTAGCAAAAACTGGTCAGCATAGTTGTTCTTATTGAAGTTGAGAGAGTCCAAAACAGCCAGGTGACAGGTACTATTTTTCCAGGAAATTTTTCTTCAACTTTGATCCGATTGTAATCGAGGTAGCTAATCAAATATCTGGAAAATTTTTGGTGTTTAACAATCGATTTTCTTTACTCTGTTGGATTTCAAGTCATTTTTGCCCCAACACTAATGTGGGATTTTCAAGTTTCAAAATGATGTTTAAAATGGGGTAAAATGAGTAATGTGTAATTTCAATAATTTCTTCTCTTTAACTAAATGGAGCGTAAATATATCAGGACGAAAGCCACTCCAGCAGATCGTGAAGAAGTTATAGAGAACATTTTATGTTAAGGTTTTTTTTATTTAGTTGAGTTTCATTAATTTCATATGATGTGCCATTTTCCCAAGGTCCTCTTTTATTTGATCGAGATAATTTCAATTTTTGCTGCATTTCTGATTATTTTTATGTCTAAGGATGGACATTGATGTTTTCAAATGTCTAAGGATGGACATTGATGTTTTCAAATGTCTAAGGATGGACATTGATGTTTTCAAATGTAGTTCTGGAGAACTGAAGAAGCAAATTTACCTTATTTTGCCTTACTCATTTTGCCCCGGCTAAATCTGTCTTTTGTATGCTCAAAGAGAACGGAAACAATTCTTTTGAAAGAGTGCTATGAGTATGTTACAGTATTTTTAAAGCATATAGGGAAGATCATTTATTTAGCTGATACAGTTTTGTAAGGTTGTGAACATATGTATAACATATATTTTTTCTCAAAATCAAAAATTTAGTGAAATCTCTTCGTTGTGAAATTTATGAAATTATTGATGATATTGATTTGACTGAGACCTCAAGTTTCTGCCAATAACAATTTTTTTAACTGGTAAAGTCTTCAACAATAAACTGATTTTACAAAATCAGTTTCTTGACTTAAGAAGGGAATAATGGTGGTTAGTCAAAGAGTTACTCTTTTACTTGTTTCAGTCATTTGACTGCAGCCATGCTGGAGCACTGCCTTTAGTCGAGCAAATCGACCCCAGGACTTATTATTTGTAAGCCTAGTACTTATTCTATTGGTCTGTTTTGCCGAACCGCTAAGTTACGGGGACGTAAACACACCAGCATTGGTTGTCAAGCGATGTTGGGGGTACAAACACAGACACACATACATATATATATATATATATATATATATATATATATATATATATATATATATATACATATAGACGATGGGCTTCTTTCAATTTCTACTAAATCCACTCACAAGGCTTTGGTCGGCCCTAGGCTGTAGTAGAAGACACTTGCCCAAAGTGCCATGCAGTGGGAATGAACCAGGAACCATGTGGTTGGTAAGCAAACTACTTACCACACAGCCACTCCTATAATATTCTATGTTGAAAGTCATAGAGAGGGAAATAGACAAAGGGTCGAAAGTAAAAGGACAAAGAAGACGAGAGAGGGAGAGGGGAGGAGAGGAATGGAGAGAGAGAGAGAGAGGAACATGTTCGTGAAGATAAGAAAGAGGTATGGAAAGAGAAGAAGGGATAAAAGATTAATATTATAAAGCGGGTGAGGGAATAGAGAGTTTCAGTGTTGTATTTAATAGGGGAGGA
>NC_142940.1:18890199-18892699 GCF_046866305.1 Octopus bimaculoides | reverse complement strand
TATTCTTCTCATTTCCTTGTTTTCAGTTTCATGAAATATATCGCCATAACTGCATGCGTAAATGCGCTATACAAAATGAATGTTTCTTCCTTACGGAAGACAGCCACAGATTAGATAATAAACAGGCATGATATGTGGCATTCTGATTTTCTGTTTTGAATTGTTAGTCGAGAGGACCCGATGGCTTGTAACAGAGCGGACTCTACTGAAAGCCCCCTAGATGATTGGGTTCTCTATTGATCGGATTTCGTATCCAACCACCAAACCAGCCACTATACTAAAAGAGCTAGATGCGCCCTGTTACTTGTATGATTCGCGAGCATCAGCTCAGGCTGTTAGGCCGATTTTCAGAGTTACATCCTCTATATCGTTTTCTCTTTTCGGGGGATCTGGTTGAGGTGATGGTCTATGTTGCTTGGTCACATGCTATAGGATCACGGCGGATGAGGAAGTATCTCGAAGCGCTGGGGACAGACTGAAACACCGCTTGGATGGTTACTCTTGACGACCCGAGCAAATACCGACAAATGGTGGATGCAGCGACGCGCTGTAACGGTGGCGGCGGTGGGTGTGATAGTGGTGACGATGGCAGTGATTGTGGTTGTGATGGCAGTAATGGTGGTGGTAGTGGTGGTGATCCGAGCATGCAATCTATTTCCATGCTTCTTTAGAGAATTGTGATAACTATTTCCCCGAAGCACATGGAAAATGGAGAGATAAAACCTTTTCTCAGACACATCATCATATATATATATATTACGGAGATGTACTTGCATAGCAAGTGACCTGATCTGAGATCGTGTGCTGGAACCAAAACAATTGCAGCGTGAAAGGTGTTTATGAGCCATTTAAAATAACACACAAAATCCGTTAGATTCACTTCAACATTTAAATTTAATTTGTCAAAGTATTTTCGCCGCTTTGAGACCGCGACCTGTTCACTGACAAAATTCTGTGCTGCAGTGAATCTAACGGATTTTGTGCGTTATTTTAAACGGCTCATAAACACCTTCCACGCTGCAATTGTTTTATATATATATATATATATATAGTGTAGTATATTGCCACTTAAGTGTGGCTGACCCCTAGGGGTGGATGTTACTGTTGCTTTTAGCCCCAGGAGGACATCGCCTCCAGCTGGCTTATCGACACACGACTGTGTCCTGTTTGCCAAGTCGTGTGTCGATAAGCCAGCTGGAGGAGATGTCCTCCTGGGGCTAAAAGCAACAGTAACATCCACCCCTAGGGGTCAGCCACACTTAAGTGGCAATATACTACACTTTATCGTGCAGTTACTGTTAATACTTCATTTAGAGAATTAACATTGCTTATATATATATATATAGAGAGAGAGAGAGAGAGACAGAGACAGAGAGAGAGAGAGTTATTAATATTTCTAAGTCTCTCTAAAGGAGACTACGGCAGCGGTACTGGAAATTAATAGTTATCGCCAAGCCAACATGGCAGTCCCAAAATTAGGACGAAAGCTGCCGTGAATTAGCTCCAAGAAGCCATCGCCTCTAGCTAGCTATGTGACACACGAAACCTGTGTCCTTTATAACCTTCGAACAGGGGAGGTCAGCAGTGTCCCCCTGCTGGTTTGGCATCTGCAGACTAGTTTCAGGGTGTTGCCCCTTGTCAATGCAGAGCAGCCAAGCCTTAGCCAGGCGGCGCTGCTGACTATCTGCTCGAAGGTTATTTATCTAATTTCAGTGGAATCTATCCACTGGTTTTCAGAAATAGAGTTATTAATATAAGGGAAATAACCCAGAAATCATTGGTACACAGATGTCGCTTTCAGCTGAGTGGGGACACTAGCTCCCTTGTTCGAGGTAAAAGGACGCAGGTAGTGCGTCGATAGCCAGCTGGAGAAGCTGTTTTCCAGGGGCTAAATAGTTGATGCATATTTCTCGTTCAGAGATTTAGAAATAATAGTTTATATATATATATATATATATAATAGTGTGCTTTTATAAAGCATTTCATCTTAATCAGATTTATTAGAGCGTCTCGAACGAAATGTCTGAGGCATCTACTTACGGTCCTTTGCGATCGTAGTTCGAGACTCATCGAAGTCTACTTTGCACATCACATTTCTGGAGTCGATGAAATAAAATACAAGTGAAGCACAGGCTTTGATTTCATATTCTCATAAAATATCTTAGAATGGAATGGTAGAGGAGGTGAAGGAGAAGCCTCAACAACAATGCATGGCCTAATACTCAGCTTGTGCGTCGATTGGAATGATATTTAAACATCGTTTGTTTTTGACAGCATTTCACATCAGCCAGCTTTTGTGTTCATTTTAAATCCACAACCTGCACATCTGACGCGTGTAGCGATCAATCTTACACGAAACTCAGAATTATGTCACATCGTCATTGAATCGTGTGTGCGTGTGCATGTTGGCATGAAGAGAAAAGGCAAGAGAGAAGGAAATACGCATGTACGTTTAGCCATTTGGGATTGAAAATTTACCACAACGTAAGAGAGGAGAACC